>NC_056741.1:852670109-852912609 GCF_019279795.1 Protopterus annectens | reverse complement strand
ATTATGTGTATGTATATATATATATATATATATATATATATATATATATATATATATATATATGTATGGAGAGACAGAGATATTCATCCCTGACTATTTAGTTAAAATTAAAGCTGTACCGTTCAACTGTGTGCAAAGCTGGCCTTAGGCCAGTTGGACCTATTCGGCCCCAACACGGCCATTCTCCCACAGGCAGCCCAGCACTTGGCTATGGCAGGGTCATTATGTCTTACTCAACCTACTTTATTTGCCTGAGAAACTTTACAGCAAAGTTCAAGGCATCTTCCCAGTCTTATTAGTGGAATTAGTGGAATGGACTACATTTCCTGTCATGCACTGCACTAGTGGCTAAGTCAGTATTAATACTGCAGTATCACACCACTTGTACGGCTCACAGTGTTAGCTGCACATGCCATCACAAGTCAGTTGCTGCTCAACAGAGCTTTCAATCCAAAACTGGGGTTGTTTTGGCCATCTGGTTTTGTGCATCATTCCTGTTACTGTTGCAGAAGATAGTATGAAAAAACATACTGAACAACTGGAGAAACGGTCACTATCCACCTTTACTGTGTTCCTAGTATTTCGGCATCAAGTCTTCCAGGGAATAATCATACACAAGAATGGTGTACTTTATATACATTTCACTACATTCATTATTCAATTCAATTATACAATAATTAATCAATTAATCAGTGAGTGAAGAAAGTTAAAATCCAAAGTGCATCCTGAGCAGTAAAGTGCTTCAAAACCATTTAAAGTGCATCAAAACATATAAAGTGCAGCCCCTTACATTCCTATTACATTTAATATTATAATTTAAGAAATTCATACAAAAGCACTTATACATCACTAGATTAACAAATATTAAAACATTTTGCCCTACAATGGTAGATCAATTAATCAGTGAGTCAAGAAAATTTAAAGTGCATCCTGAGCAATTAAAATGCTTCAGAAACATTTAAAGTGCATCAGAAAACTTTTAAAATGCAAGTTCATACAAAAGCACTTATACATCTCTAGATTAACAAATACCAAAACATTTAGCTCTACAATAGTTGATCAGTTAATCAGTAAGTCAAGAACATTTAAATCTAAATTGTATCCTAAGCAATTAAAGTGCTTCCGAAACATTTAAAGTGCATCAAAAAACTTTTAAAATGCAACCCGTTACATTTGTATTGCATTTAACTTAATAGTTTAAGAAGTTCATGCCAATGCACCTATACATCTTTAGATTGACGAAAACATTTTACTCTATACATATAAATCATTCATCCTATATGTCTATGCATTTATAAAACAATGCATACCGAGACATTTCATCCTATAAATGTAAATCTAACTCCATATTAAGCCCATGGGGCCACAAAGTTCCAAAATTAATAAGAAGATAGTATGACTCTGTTTAATCTAAAGACTCATAGTGATACTATATTTTCTTATGTTTCTCTTGCTGATTTCGGATGCATGACCAGTTTCTAATGAATATAAAAATTAACTGTGGAATATTCAGCTTCAGCCAGTATGAAAAAAGTGACCAAATGCAGTGATGTGAGCTAATGTCTAATTATGAAAACCTTTGACAGCAGTATTGCCAGTTCATGGTGTGACAGAGAAGTACTTGCTACAGTTGCAAACAGGGACCAAATGCATAATGACGTTTAGAAAATGTTTGTGCTCTTTTTTGGCTCCCCCAGTCTCCCCACAACTGTCTATCGCCTGCGACTCATCTGTCCTGCATTTCCTGGCATCTGAGGACATTGGGCATAGGGGGTTAGAAGTGGTGACAGGGATGAGGCAGAAGATTTTACCAGATTTCATGTTTCAAATAAGAATTTTTTTGGAGAAGCATGATTTGCTTTGTACTGCCTGCCGCACCTTTCAAAGTCGGTGGTGTGTGTGTACAGAATATGTTACTTTCCAAGATAAATTGATAGTTTACTTCTCTTTTTACATGATTTTTGGACAAAATATAAGCTAATAAATAAAAATACTGCTTTGCTTTTACTATATTGCAATGGCTTGTATTACTGACACCTAATTTGAAATAATCTTAACTACAGGAGTGAGCAGGTAGAAGGAAGTTGAGATGACTAGTAAGGGGTCATTTTGAGGGCCCAACCAAAGTGGCTCAAATTAAGTCTTACAGTTGCTAAGGCCAAGCCTACCCATATGTGCTAGACAAGTTAGGTGTCAGCAATGTTTTGAGAAGGCACATGACGTCATGTTATATTTCTTCCAGCCTTGTTATGCCTACTGCTACATTGATTTACATTAAGACAGCATTTGAGGGTAGATAATAAAAGTCAACAGTCTTCTGTTTCCAAACGTAGGATTGCAGGTACACGTGACCTTCTTTTTATTTAAGTGAAGTGTTTGGAGAAGGATGGGCTGCTTGTAAATAAACAATGCCTAAAGGAGTCATGAGCTACAGTTCCAACTTAGGATATTAGGGACTTCTGTAAGCATTTCATACCTTCTGAATCAGCTCAGTGGGCTGAGTTTTTCACTGATGGTAAAAGTGAAGGTGCCCTTAGTTGTCTGGCACTTTGGGGACACTGTTTGGAACTTACATTTAACTCATTCACTCCTTTGGAGCTGTTGAGGTTTGTACTCCAACTTCCAATGATTATATCCTGAACTTTCTGACAAAATCTATCTGTGTCCTCACATTTCAAACAAATGTTCTTCTCTGGAGATGTAAGATTTACTAAAGATATGTAAATGTCAATCTGTTCAGCACAAACAAATCTTCACAATATAATATTCATTAGATTGTAAGTCTTAAACTGAATTTCATAAGTCATAACAAACACAGTAAATATTGATTTGGTTATATTTCGTATACGATTTGCAGTATCTCAGTAACTATTCATACTTAACACATATTGTGAGCATCATTTTGTTTGTCCATCTGTGAGCTTTTATATGGTGTCATGCAGTTCTCTCTGTGTTATTTGATTGCTGAGATTATTTAGAAAAATATGAAATGTATGACAATACAAGTAGGTAGTATATGGACAGCAATTAATTTCTCTTTAGCTGTACTAGACAGATGTCAAATATCCATTGAGTCATGTTGCACATCATAACAACTTTTAGTAGCTTGTATGTAGCATGGTTTTGGAATTATTAGTGCAAATATGAACAGGCTATATTAGACTGCCAGAGGCATCAGTAGGATGTTATGACAGAAACACCCGGAGGTGTCAGTGTCACCAAGCTGAAATGAGTAAACTATGAGCACCTCTGATTGCTGCGTATGGGGGGAACAACTGACTTTGTATGTATGATTCTTTCTGCATCTACCATCTGTGTAAGAGTTTGCTTTAGATGTATCACTAGCTATGCCATAGAAAGTGTATCCTACAACTTTTTATAAGCTTTGACTTTCAGTTTTCAGCTCTGTCATGTCTGGTGGAAATTCCTTGACTGCATACCCCCTTTATAATTTGTGACAGTGTATTTCTGTTGACTTGTAATGTGGTTACTGAAGATGCACTTAAGTAATCAGCAATGTTAAAAATAAGATTAACTGGTTGTGGTACATTCCCTCATCTGCTTCAGGAGCATCATTACAATGGTTTAATTTTATTCAGTACATTCATTAATAGTTAAGAATAAACACTGATTAGACCTTTTTCATAACGATATGTCTGCCTTGCACTGTGGTGTAGAGGTATATAGTACTTACTGTGATGCTGGTAGCAGGGGTTCAGTTAGCAGCCCTGGCACTGGAGACATTAGCCTGGAAGGGGGAAGAATGAAAGGATGTGGCCCAGTGGGAGGTGTTTGTGTGTACTCAGAGGCACACTGAGCAGTCTGTTCTGCCTTGTGGAGACTGGAGGGACCACCACTTGTGCTCTTAGGGCAGGGGTGGAGCCTCTTGAAGTAAATGCCCCTTATGCAAGTGAGGGCACACCCCCACAGATATCACATTGCATGCTTCTCCCCAGCAAGTGACTTGAGTGAGCGCAAGATAGGACCAGGTAGAACATTAGAAAAAATGTGAACCACCTCTGATGGCTGTTTTAAATGACGGCCCTTCCCAGTTGGCCTTTGCCCTGGTAAAGGGGAAAGAAACCCCATCCTTGTTCTGCTGTAGTTGATATCCATGCCAAGACCATTTGATTGCAGTTGTAAAATTTATTACAGCTGTGCCTGATCCATATCTGTTTCTTACTTACTTTGATATGTGTATGCCTTGTTGCAGAATCTGCCATGTATTCCTCAGCACAGGGCAGCCTTAGCTAACCAGGGGTGCAGTCCAGAAAATCCTCGTAGAATTACATTTCTGGGTTAATGTTTTTAACCCCCATCCCATTTCTACCAGTAAAGCACCATATCCCCCTTTGGTACCAAGCTTCCTTCAATACGTAGTTAGAGTAGACCTGATTTTCTGCCACTCCATGCAAGATGCATGATGGCATAGGTATAAACCTACTGAGAAATACAGCTGGGTATCTATTTGGGAAGGTCCTGTTAGCCTGATGGATTTATCTGAGGATATGCTTTAATGTCAGGGCTTAGTAAACTTTAAAAGATATCTTCCCCCTCCCAATAATGCTTCTCACAATTTGATCATATTCCTTATTCTATGTTATCATCAGCAGCCCTAATGCAAAAAAGGAACAGCATACATACAAAGGGATACTTTATGTCTATGCCCATAGGCCAGCAAGAGATGACATACTTTATTGCTTAATTATTAAATAATTAGCTATCCACCTAATCCCTATATGCAGGAGCCTTTTTCACTGGTGACCTGGGAACACTGCCATTTAAGTGACCTGCTGAGCAAGGCATTAGGCAAGTGGAGAGCAAGAAAATCAAGCACTGGTGGTTTGATGAGACCTGCTGGCAGCATGTAATCCTTTTCTCATGCACTGAAGTGCCAGTTTGGTACCTGCTTGGTAATGCACATCTTACACTGCTCTAAGACACTGTCCTGTTTTTTATAGGTTAATTCTGGTTTCCTCGCAGTCATTATAGTGCATTAATTACAGTGTTGTACTTATCAAGAATTTGTAAGCATTTTTATGGCTTTTATTTATTAATGGCGGAGGGGGGGTTAAAAGAGCTGTCCATAAGAAAATGCTCTTCCTCTGCTCTTGTAACTTAGTTTTATTTCTAAATCCATTTAGGTAGTACAAAGAATATAAGCACCCCTCCTATGTCAACATGGTTCAAAAAACGTAATCTCAGACCATCACAATGTAGTTGATTAAACCTAATGCTCATCTGCCTAATATAATGTTTTGGCAACTGGCAATCTAGAGGTCTTATGGTAGTCATCTAATATCTCTAGTTCTCAAATGTAAACAATTGAAAAACATAAAGGTGGGCATAAGAGTTGTATTGTGTTTAAAGTTTTTTT
Organism: Protopterus annectens; assembly: GCF_019279795.1. Taxonomy (NCBI): domain Eukaryota; kingdom Metazoa; phylum Chordata; order Ceratodontiformes; family Protopteridae; genus Protopterus; species Protopterus annectens. The sequence continues at coordinate 852,907,232 of NC_056741.1, read as the reverse complement.
TTTGTGTTGTTTTTTGTAATATTCCTGGTGATTGGCAGCACTTTGCAAGTCACTGAGCACAATGTCCTTATATACAATAATAACGCTTCCAAAAACATGTTTCAGAACTGTGCTCAACTCTTGTAAGGGCTAGGGCCTAATAAAAAATTATTTGACAGAAACTTTTCAGTTAGCAGAGTGTGTACAATAACACAGTAAAACTAGATATGCTTTTAAAAGCCTTTCATTCTGCTAATAATTTCAGGCTGCAGCACACAAATAATACAGTCATAATAAAGTAGGCTACTCAGATGGCAAGTCACATGCTATATTTCATAGGTTCATAGGTAGGGACTAGGCTATCTGCCCGAGGGCATTTATAAGCCTAGCCAGAGTGTGTCAGCTTTCGCCACCCCATTGATTAATTAACTGATCCTCTGTCAAGCAGAGCCAATGAAGTGATCCCAGGGGTGTATTTTCTGTTACCCATCCACTCGTCAAGGTTTCTCTTGAAGAGTGTTAGGGAGAGGATCTGCCTGATGTAATTTGGAATTTTGTTCCAAAGCATGGGGAGTCTCTATGACAGGAATCTATCCCTCCAGCATGTTCTATTTATTGTTGTGGCGAGGTTTAGCTCACTAGAGCATGTGGCTGGCAGTGACTTGGATTTCTTTAGGTGGAGCATGTCCATCAGTTCTGAGTTGGACATGGCTTTGTAAGTCAGGCAGAGATCACCTCTGAATAAGCGATATGCCACTGAGTACAGCAGAAGTTTTTTCAGTCGAGCTGCATAGGACATATGTTTGAGACTAGTAATCCTCTTGGTGAGGTACATTTGTGGTCTTTCCAGCTGTTGGAAGTGTCTTGTGAGGTACATCCCAAATGGGGCATTGTACTCTATGATGGGTCTAATGAGTGACGAGGAGAGGGGCACTATAACCTCTTTATTTCTAGATGCGAACCCTTTAGTAATTAGATGGGCCACATAGAAGGATTTCCTAACTACTTTGGCAATATGATTGTCAAAGGAGAGATTACTATCTACCTGGGTCCCCAGATCTCTTATTACCTATTCTGTATTAAGGGGGCTGCCACCTATGTAGTAATTTGTGGGTGTTTTGTTTTTCCCAAATGGGATGACTATGCATTTCTTGGCATTTAGCTTGAGGCCATGACTTTGACACCAGGTGTCCGTCTCAGTAAGGCCCTTTTGGAGGATGTCCATGTCAGCAGGAGAGTCATTTATGGCTCCCAGTTTGCAGTCATCGACGAACTTGGTTAGCCATAGTCCTCCTGTGTTTGCCTGTACTTCTGAGAAGTATATGCCAAACAGTAGGGGTCCCAGGACTGAGCCTTGCGGGACACCACTTGTGACTGATTTAGAGTCGGACCTGGAGCCCGCTATTCTTACCGTGTGAGTTCTGTCTGTAAGCCAGTTGGCAACCCATCTCGTGACGTAGGGGTTTATGTTCATGCTGGTGAGTTTTTCTGTAATACCCGAGTGGGGAATGGTGTCGAAAGCCTAGCGAGGTCAAGGTAGGCTGTGTGAACCACCTTTCCCTCGTCTATTGCCTTGGTGACTGTCTCGAAGAAGTCAATCAGGTTTCATAGGTTCATAGGTTCATACTAGGCTATCTGCCCTAGGGCATTTATAAGCCTAGCTAGAGTGTGTGTAGCTTTCACCACCCCTTAGGATGAGAATACTATACCCATTGGTTTGCTGTGCCTCTGTCCAGCAGTGACACAGAGATGATTCCCGGGGTAAACCTACGATCTCCCATCCACTCGTCAAGATTTCTCTTGAACAGAGTCAGTGAGGGGCTCTGCCTCGCATGGACTGGGATTCTGTTCCATAGTGTAGGGAGTCTCTGGGTGATGAATCTGTCCCTCCAGCACATCCTATTTATATCCGTGTTGAGGTTTAAGTCTCTTGATCTCGTGGCTCTGGTGGATTTGGATTTTTTGAGGTGGAGCATGTCCATTAATTCCGGTTGGACATGGCCTTGTATGTCAGGCACAGATCACCTCTGAGCAGATGGTATGCGACTGAATAGAGCTGGAGTTTCTTCAGTCGGGCATTGTATGACATATGTTTGAGCCCCTTTATCCTTTTGGTGAGGAACTTTTGGGGTCTTTCCAACTGCTGCAGGTGTCGGGTAAGGTACATTCGAATGGGGCGTTGTACTCAATCATTGGTCTGATAAGTGAAGAGTACAGGGTACAATGACCTCTCCTGATCTGGATGTGAATCCCTTCATGATCAGGTGGGCAATGTAGAAGGTCTTCCTAACCACTTTGGCAATGTGAGTGTCAAAGAGAGGTTACTGTCAACTTGGGTCCCCAGGTCCCTGATAACTTCTTCCGTGTTTAATGGAGTACCACCTATGTGGTAATTAGGGGTTACCTTGTTTTCACCAAAAGGTATGACTATACATTTTTTGGCATTTAGCTTAAGGCCATGGCTCTGGCACCAGTTATCCATTTCTATGAGACCTCTCTGGAGGATGTCTGTGTCTGATGGAGTGTCAATTATGGTGCCCAGTTTGCAGTCATCTGCAAATTTTGTCAGCCACAATCCCCTATGTTTGCCTGCACTTCAGAAAAATAAATGCCGAACAAGAGGGGCCCAGGACTGAGCCCTGTGGGACACCGCTCGTGACCGGCTTAGAGTCTGACATGGCACCAGCAACTCTAACCCTGTGTGTTCTGTCCTTGAGCCAGTTTGCAACCCATCTTGTGACATATGGGTTTACATCTAAGCTGGTGAGCTTTTCTATGATGCCCGAGTGGGGTATTGTGTCGAACGCTTTTGCTAGGTCAAGGTAGGCTGTGTGAACTGCCTTACCCTCATCAATGGCCTTAGTGACTGTTTTGAAAAAGTCGACCAAGTTCAAGAGGCAGGATCTGCCCTTGACAAAGCCAAATTGGGTAGGATCCAGTGTCTGTAGGTCCCCAATGTCTTTATTTATGAGTTCCATTATGATCCTCTCTATAGCTTTGCAGACAAGGCTCGTCAAGCTTATGGGGTGGTAATTTCCAGGGTCCGTAGAAGCACCGCCTTTGTGGAGTGGGACCACAGTTGCCGTACGCCATTCTTTGGGTATGTATCCTGTAGTAAGGCTAAGATTAAACAGCAGCCTTATGTGTGGGTTTAGTTCCTCATTGAGTTCGTGTCGCACACAGCCGGGGACACCGTCCGGTCCCATTGATGCTGTGTTTTTTGCTTTAGAGAGAGCAGCTCTCACCTGAGCATCTGAGATGTTTGGGAGGCTAGACTCTGGTGGGATAGATATTTCTCCTTTTGGGGGGGAGGGAGGGAAGAAATTTGCACTGAACCTGTCTGCCAGTATGTTGGCAATGTCTGTGGGTTCAGTGATTTTTTTATCATTTTGGACTAATTCTGAGCATATCTGGGAGTTTCCACCCAGGTTTCTAACATAGCTAAAGAAGGCCTTATGATTGTCTTTTGTGTCATTAGCGATTTTTCCTCTCAAAGTTGGCCTTGGATGATTTTATGAGTGATCGTAGTTTTTTGCTAGTATTGATCAGAGATGCCTTCCCTTTTAGGGATTTTGCTCTGTCATGTAGTAGCTTTCTCCTCTTGTTGTAGAGTTTGTTTATGGCTGTGGTCCACCAGACCGGGCACCTGCCTTTGGTAGAAAGGGTCTTGATTTTATTAGGGATTTCTTGATCCATACATTCCTGGAGGTGCTCGTAGAAGGCATTTGTAAGGGTTTCAGCAGCGTGGGTTGTGGTTTCCACTGGCTCGGGGGCCTTGAAGGATACCACTCCAGTCTTAAGAAGTGTGAAGTTTGCTTTTGAGAAGTTCTTCACTGTGGTCTTTTTTGCTGGGGGGGGGGGCGGGATGTGGATCTCCAATGAGATTAATTTATGGTCTGATCTCACCAATGAGGGATATACTTCCGGTGTGGAGCATTTTGTCCCCATGTTTGTGATGATCAGGTCTAGTATATTTTCTCCTCTTGTGGGAATGGTGACTAGTTGTTCCATAGCATTTGAGTTTATGAACTCCAGGAACCTTTGGGCTAGGGTGTTGGGGCTTGAGTAATGTTCCCAGTCTATGTTTGGGTAGTTGAAGTCACCCAATATGATGGTGTTTGGAGAGACATTCATACTCTCCAGTGCCTTCAGGAAGGCTGTGTGGGTTTCCTGAGTTTGAGAAGGTGGTCTGTAGCATGCTACAAACTGTAGGGCAGTTTTACCTATGGTTAATTGCACCTGGATGGTCTCCGATGCTTCGTGCATTGCCACTAACTTGGAGGTGTGGGTATCCTTTATGAATATGGATACTCCCCCTCCTTTTGTGGTTCGGTCCGGATTTTGGGGCCGGAACGCATGATATGAGGTATAACCTGCTAGTGCTGGGGTGCTCTCAGGAGCCTTGAACCAGGTTTCAGTCACAGCACAGACATCGATGTTCTCCATACTGAGGAGGGCTTCGAGGGCGTGCATCTTGAGGTTTAGACTTCTGGCATTGAGCAGTATTACCCTTAGTTTTTCTCCATTTTTGTTTTCTAGGGCGGTAGGTTTATCATTTGAGCCTTGCCTAAAAAAGGCACTATGGGGGTGGCAAGAGCCTTTGCCAATATCCGGAAGCCCAGGGCAGCATATTTTCTAGACATTAGTTGGTTCTTGCTTCTTGATTTTATGTATGTAAGTAATCTAAAGTTTTAGTGATTAAAGATTTTTCCATGCTTTTTGTACTTACTCATTGGTGTTTTTCGATTTGTCTTAGGCAGTGGAGTTTTGGAGAAGGCTCTTATTCGGCCAGTTGCAGCTGCAGAAACTGAACTTAAGTGGCATTTCCCACAGGAAGGACTGAATCGTGTCATTGGTAATTATGAGAGAGGACGTGATCTATTGTCTTTCTTTGCTTCACCCCAACAGACCTATGAAAGACAAATGTTTTCTAAACCTACTGAACGTGAAATGGGTTTTCGTCAACTGGAGTACCAGAGAGTATATCCAGGTATCCATTCAAAAGAAATGCCCTTCAAAAGAACGCAGTATGGGAATGGTTTCAGTAAACTTCCCCCTATTACTCAGTATCCAACCCACCATATGGGACCTAGTCAGTATAACTGCAGCAGGCTTGGGAGTGACTATCGTCCCCTGTGGCATGATAGCATACACCAAGGAAATCAAACAAGAGATGGACCTTATAAATGTACTGAATGTGGAAAGAGTTTTGGTCTGTTGGATCACTTATTTGAACATCAGCAAAATTCCTCAGAAGAAGAACCATATCTCTGTGCAAGATCTGAACCAAGTTCTAAGAATTCTTGGCATTTTCCTGTCAAGCCACAGATTCAGGTACCTGAAGTGCCTTTGCAGCACAGAGAATGGAGGACAAGACTTGGTGGTTTTGATCATATAATAAGACGTCCATGGAATCATGTAGCACCAAAGCCACATAAATGTACTGAGTGTGGGAAATGCTTTGGTGACCAGGCAAGTCTTAATGCCCACAGCTGGATTCATGCCACACAGAGTCCATGGCTCTGTGCAAAGTGTGGAGTGAGCTTTTTGAATCCAGAGGCCCTTGCTAATCACCAACAGAGCCACACAATACAGAAGAAGTATCAGTATGATAAAGATGGAAACGGTTTTGGCAATAAGTCAGAGTCCTCTGACCCTGAGTCATTTATATGTACAAAATGTGGAGAAAATTTTAGTCAGTATGAAAAACTTGTCACTCATCAACAGATTCATACAGTTGAAAAACCATATAACTGCAAGAAATGTGGGAAAGGATTCTATCTCCTGTCAGCATTTACTAAACATCAGAGATCTCACAGTGGAAACAGACCTTATCAGTGTTCAGAATGTGAGATGACATTCCATATTTCTTGGCATCTGACCAAACACAAACGAACTCACTCTGGGGAGAAACCTTATAAATGTTCTGAATGTCAAAAAACTTTTGGAAGGATGGACCACCTCACTGAACACCAACGAATCCATTCAGGTCAGAGACCATACAAATGTTTAGAATGTGGGAAGAGTTTCTGCAGAAAAGTGACCTTGACTATACATCATCGGACACATACAGGTGAGAGACCTTATAAATGTACTGAATGTGGAAAGGGATTCAAAAATCTGTCAACCTTGGCTAACCACCAACTGATTCATACAGGAGTGAAGCCTTTCAAGTGCACCGAGTGTGAGAAAAGCTTTGGCCGGCTGGACCATTTAACTGTACACCTACGAACTCATACTGGTGAGAGGCCGTATTCTTGCAATGAATGTGAGAAGAATTTCAGGTACATCTCAAGCTTCTTGAAACATCAACGGATTCACGCAACAGGTTGAACATAAAAGCAAGTCAGCTGTCCTTCTTGACACAGTTAGGGAAGACAGTGTGACATATGTGCATTTACTATACCCTGTCTGGTAAGAATGTCTTCTCAGTGTAAGACCCTCCTTCTACATCTAGGGTGTACAGGTAAAATGTGGGAAAGGGGTGCCACAGAAGACACAGGCATAGCATCTGTGAAAGTTTTGTAGTAAGAGGAGACAGTACCTGAGAAATTCAGATGTCAACAGGGTAGTAGGTGAGATGTGCAGAGAACCTTATAGCCATTACAAAGGGTTGAGATATGAAATGATTGGCGGGAAGTAAACATGATTGGCAAGTATGACAGAATCAGTGTTATTGTTTGCTCTGAAAATTCATATAGCTTTCTCAGTTTGGAAAAAATCTTGAGATTTGTGCTGTATGTAATTCATTGGCTGGTTATACTTCTGTTTTAAGGGACAATGCAGAAAGCTTACATCAATGCCATGAAATCAAAATAAGCACCTTTCTAACATTACTTAAGTCACACCTCCTCCATACTAGGGTATATCAGATATATCAGAATTACTTATGCAGTAGTCACTTTAAACAGGGCAAAACTGCCCTCTTCATGCATTACCTAGAGATGGCATTTCAAATTCCATTGCATCTGCCTTTTTCTGTTTTCTCCCTTTCCTGGATTATTGTCATCCTTTACTTACTTCTACATGACAGGCAATATTAACAGGGTACTTTGTGGGACAAAAGGCATGACCCAGCTCAGTGGGCTACAGCAAGACAATGTGAGAGTCAAAGTTCTCACTTTTTTTAATTTTCAGTAGCTATCATTTGTACACATGGACAGTGGATGTGTTCATTTAGCCAGCTACACCAGTTCCCAATCAAAGAGTTTTTATTTTCCCCTCTGTCTTTCTCCTTTGTAGAACAACTACCTCAACAGTCATCAACTCATGTATCAGACTATCCACACTTGTTCTTCTCCAGTCCAAGCATTCTGCAAAGATGCACATAACAGAGTATTTTCCTTCTTCAACCATAGCCCTGAAAGTAGTGGGGATGAGAACCATATACAACGTTCCATAGTCTTATGTGGAACTTCTTTCAAGTGTAGTTTTCCTCCTCTGCCCCCATTCCTACATATTTTGTAGCTGAGCTCATCAGGAATGGGATGATATCTTCCAAACCTGTCTCTTGGTATTTTTATGTTTTTCATGCTAAGAAATGTATTCGCTGTCATGGAAACCATTGTATTGTTTTTATTGTCAAAGACCTTGTATGTACCGACTTCCTGATTGTGATGGACATACTGGGTCGCATATGGTTAACAGAGTGAACATCAGGGAGGGACTTGGACAATTATTTCACCATACCACTTCACCTCCTGATAAAATAAGTTTAATTGCACTTGGTGCACTGCAGATCAGCAGCATGTGTACATCAAGCCTGACAGCACTCACTGCTAAGTTGTTTAACAGAACTGCTTCAGTTCTCTTATTAGCACACCGTCTGTACTTAACAGAAATTCAGCAGTCAAGCACATATCATCACAGATACACATTGGCAGTGTCAGCCAGAATATTAGCCCCTGTCAGGGACAAAACGGGACAAAAGCACTACAGTCTTTGAACTTGTAGGAGACCTAGTAACAGGTGCAGAGGCCAAGTGCCCATCATAGTGCATTGCTTTCCTTTTAGCAATTAAATAAAAACACACTAAAGACTCAACTCTGAAGCCAAGCCTACGACCATGGTTACCAGAGACTGTTGACATTTTCCCCTATACTTGTTGATGGGGATAGCTAGCTCTTGTTATTTCTGATGTAAAACTAGTTTAGGCTGAATATCACATGCTAACACAAACAGTGCAAAACTGTTGACTCAGGGAGTAAGTATTGTTAAGACTAATCAGCTCCATATAGTAAACAATTTTACAATATCCAAATGTATCACTACTCACTATTTGCCCATATGTCATAAAAAGAGTACGTGTTCATTAATTTATATTGTCTTGTCCATAGGCGTAGTTTCAGTTTAGTAGTTTAGTGTAGGTGACAGAATTTTATGCCCAAGATGACCAAGCTGAAAGATTAGAATACAGGGCTACATACTACCAGTAGGTCTAGGTATGACCCTACCATATTATTGACTAGGTACTAATTATGCAGTACTAATCCTATAGTACAGCCTATGCTCCAGTAGTCCTTTTCACTATGTTTTCATTCTATTAAAGTACATACTGTAATTAATAGTTAGGTAACTATGAACAACAGGAAAGGCAGTCAAAACTTAAAGTAGTTGGCTCTGAAACAGTCTAACAGTGCACAGCTTTCAGCAGGGCAGCAACTTACAGCAACAGTACCACCATCGCGACAGTGAAAAGATGCAACTTTTATTGTACCATTGCCTTAGGGTTATTTGATGGAGGCAACATGGAAGTATTTATCAGACATGGTGTGTTCTGACCCCTGTGGTTATGAGCTCAGAGTAGGTACACTGCTTCCTAGTAAACTTACACCACCATGAATAGTTTGAAAAGAACCACCATGATGTCCTTCAAGGATGCATCTGCAGTCCTTACAAATGGGTTGTCCTGTCGTCAGGCAGCCCCTCGGTCGGCCGGATTATTGCATATCCTTTTGCAGACTTACAGACTGTTTTCTCCCACTAATACATACTGATGGAACAGAACAGGCATGTTTTTGTATAGGTTCATAGGTGTGTACTAGGCTAATGGCCCTGGAGCCTTTACAAGCCTAGCCCATAGGATTATCCTGGCATTGTGCCATCCGACTTTAGTTCCCAGTGCCTCTGTTGAGTAAAGCCACTGGAGTGATCCCTGGGGTGAATTTTCTATTTCTATCCACTCATCAAGATTTCTGTTGAAGAGGGCCAGTGAGGTGATCTGCTTGACATGTATGGGAAGTCTATTCCATAGCATGGGCAGTCTCTGGGTTATGAACCTGTCCTTCCAGCATGTTCTGTTGATTGTGGTAATGAGGTTGAGGTCTCTGGAGTATGTAGTGCGGAGGGATTTGGATTTCTTCAGGTGTAACATTTCTAACAGAGCTGGGTCAGACATGGATTTGTAAGTCAAGCAAAGATTGCGTCTAAGTAGGCGATATGAGACTGAGAATAGAGTTTTTTTAGTCTGTCCATATAGGGCAAATGTTTAAGGCCTAGGATCCTCTTTGTGAGGTACTTTTGTGGCCTCTCTAGTTGTTGCAAGTGTTTAGTGAGGTACACGCCAAATGGGACATTGTACTCAATGACTGGCCTAATGAGGAAAGAGTAGAGGGAGACAATGACCTCTTTCTTCCTGGATCCAAAACCCTTAGTAATGAGATGTGCCACATAGAAGGACTTTCTGACCACAGTGGAAATGTGGTGGTTAAAAGAGAGGTTGCTGTCATCCTGTGTTCCCAAATCTCTCATAACGCCTTCTGTGTTCAGTTAACTACCATCGATGTGGTAATTCATGGGAACCGGGTTTTTCCCAAAGGGGATGACGATACTTTTTTGGCATTGAGCTTAAGGCCATGGTTCTGACACCAGTTGTTGGTCTCAGTGAGGCCTTTCTGTAGGATGTCAACATCACCTGGGGAGTTAATAATACCTCCCAACGTGCAATTGTCTGTGAACTTTGTCAGCCAGTGTCCCTTCGTGTTGGCCTGGCCTTCAGAGAAGTAGATACCAAACAGGGGAGGACCCAGGACTGAACCCTGTGGGACTCCACTCGTGACTGGTCGGCAGTCTGACATAGAGTCAGCTACTTTCACACTGTGGGTTCTACCTGTGAGCCAGTTTGCAACCCACCTAGTGATATAGGGGTTGATGCCTAGCTTAGTGAGTTTTTCTATGATTCCTGAGTGGGGAATGGTATCAAAGGCCTTGGCCAGATCAAGGTAGGCTGTATGACCCACCTTACCTTCATCCACAGCTCTGGTGACTGACTCAAAGAAGTTGACCAAGTTGAGCAGGCATGACCTACTCTTCACAAAACCAAACTGTGTGGGATCCAGAGTTTGGAGATTCCCTATATCCTTGTTTATTAGGTCCATGATGATGTGTTCCATAGCTTTTCATGTCAGACTCGTCAGGCTAATTGGGCGATAGTTCCCAGAGTCTGTAGTCGCTCCTCCTTTGTGGAAAGAGATGACTGTAGCAGTGCACCATTCGGTAGGGACAAAGCCTGATGTGAGGCTGTGATTGAGCAGGGCACACAGGTGCCAGTTCACTCTGTAGTTCATGTAGAACACAGCCAGAGATATTATCAGATCCCATAGAAGGTGTATTCCTGGCCCTGGACAGTGCAGTTTTAACCTGTGCAGCAGTAATACTGGGTGCCTGGCAGTCTACTGGTATTGTGACTGGTCCCTTGGGGGGGAGAAAGGGGTAAAGTTGGCACTGAATCTGTTGGCCAGTATACTGACAATATCTGTTGGCTCGGTATAGGAGATACCATTGTGCAGTACCTCAGAGCAAATCTGGGTATTGTTGTGGAGATTCTTTACATAACTATAGAAGGCCTTGTGGTTGTCTTTACTATCTGCTGCAATTCTGTTTTCATAGCTAGCTTTAGAGGATTTGATGAGGGATCTCAATTTTTTGTTGAGGCTGATAAGGGAGTTTTTCCAGTCTTGGGACTTCACCTTATTCTGCATCAGTTTCCTCCTTCTGTTTTAGAGTTTGTTTATGGCAGGGGACCACCAGATTGGCTTCCTTTTTTTTGGAGGAGAGAGTCTTGGTTCTATTGGGTATGGCGAGATCCATGCATTTGTGTACGTGTTCATACAGTGCATTGGTGCATGATTCAGCAGTCATGCAATTGATCTCCATTTTCATGGGTGCAGTGAAGTTAGCCACCTCTGACTTTAGGAGCCCAAAGTTAGCTATGGAGAAGTTTTTCATGGTGGTTACCTTTGCGGGGGTAGGAGGGATGTGGATTTCCAAGGTAATTAGTTTGTGGTCAGATCTAACCAGGGAGGAGTTGACTATTGGTGTAGAGCAATGGTCGCCCATGTTAGTAATGACCAGGTCAAGGATGTTACTACCTCTAGTGGGGGTAAGAACGAGCTAGTTAGCGGCTATGTTTGCCCTAAGCTTTTCATAACCCACCATTAACACATTCTGTGTTGTGGAAAAGATAACAAATGATTAGTAGTAAGGAAAGACCAACATAGCTAGTTCCGTTGTCCTTTTGCCAGTTCTGCATTCATTGTAGTTTCCACTTCTATGGTCTAGGCTTATAAAGGCTTCAGGGCCATTAGCCTAGTACACACGTATGAACCTATGAACAAACAGTTTAGGTTTTCCTTCTTGTCATTAGGAAAAGTCCTTGTCATGTGAAGAATCTGTATCTTTCTTCACTCTTCAAAGGACAGGACATGAGCAGAGACTGCACGGGCAGCTCGCTTAGCAGTATTGCAGAAGCAGCTTAGAACGAACAACTGCCGTACTTCTGCCTGTTTGCTTTGTGACCACACATACATACTTACCTAAAGCATGAGGATATCCTAATCACTGGGCTAGTGTTGTGGCTATCAGTCTTCTAAAGGCTGAGCTAATCCTGCATACCGCTTCAGGCAGTCATTGTAACTAGCAAATGCCCCTAGTAACTTTCCCTATCAAATGACTGTCACTAAATAATGACTAGGTCCCATCCTTTGTTCCAAGCAAAGACTGCAGGTTTTAGATACGATAATTTAAATACATTTGTCTGGATTTCCTCACTGTATAAGCCAGCAATTTGTTTTGCACCTACTCAAGACTTCAGGTGTTAATACAGTCTTTTATCCCTCCCCCATGTGCTTCCGATCCATTCAGGTGCCTTCTTTTTGTGCAGGAATAATGCGGAGTATAAGGCATGATAATGTGCTGTCTGCTGTGTAGCATGGTCTGCATTCCCTAACAGGGAGGTAATAACTTACTGATTCACAGCGTTGTTATAACATTCACTTCCCCTGTCCACTGTATACCTATCAGAGTTCCCAGACTGACAATGCATTCAAAAACACATGATGGATAAATCCCTAAAATACAAATCAACCTTCCCTGTGTACATCCATGTGAGTGATAGATTATGAGGAAAAAGGCCTCAGCAGTAACTTGTCTGCAGAAATCACTTCATCAGAAGGTGGTACCTAACAAACCTCAGTACTATTAACATGACAACTGAGCTAGCTTCATCTGTGTCACAGACACAATTGGGGTGACAAATACAGATGACAGAGGAGTGTACACAGGTAGTAGATATGCTACAGTGTATCAGAATTCATGCATCGTATAAACCTCACAGCAATTATAATCCGCATGTTGTGCTGTTGTAACTTAGCAACCAATTGCAACTTAAGAAACAATATGTGAAGTGCAGTTAAAGAGTATTATCCCATTCTGTGAATGCGAGGAGTAAAAACTGCCCCCTCCAAAACACACTGCATTGGAATAGCACAGACTTATATGGTTTAACAACACTGCACATACTTTAAGCTCTAATTAATGCCTTCATTTGTTAGTCAGTCTTGGCAGTAAACAGTCTGCTTCATGGTTGTTTCCTACACTTCTACACTTTGCTCATTCCTTACTCTTCTCATGCTGGGAAACAGTCTTGCTTGGACACCGGTATTCTAACACACTGCTGTCTGTCCAGGAGGCTGGCAGGATGACCCTGCATAGCATCATACTGACTTCAGGAAACTGGCATCTTCTTGTTTGTACTACAGAGTTCCTCGAAGCAGGCACAGATTTTAGGTATTTACAGCTGGCCTCCTACTCTGCTTTGTAGAAACTGACATGAGATTTGAGCGTGACCTGTGGACTTGTTACACTCTTTCTCTTGTAGATAACAATTCACTGTCCATCTGGGATATTTATTGCAACAGTCGCCAATGACCTGTACTAGACAAACCTATGATAACTCATAACATTCTATCCTTGTTTCCTAAGGTATAAATTCCAGACCCTTTCCCTTTTTCCTTACCCTGTCCTTGCAAACATAGGACACTGCGCGTATAACTCCTGTTAGACTACCCTATTTTAGTCCCTGCAACACTCCTTCCTTTTTCCGACATACATATTGTCATATTATAAACCCCCCTTTCTTATTGCTGCAAATCTGGGATACTACTTGTACATATATACTAACAACAGCAAAAAAAGCACAGTCACATACAATGCCTTTCATTCATCCACCTTGCATTCTGAGTTCCTGAGCTCTGGTTTCAAAGGATTATTGTGATAATCAAATCACTCTGATTCTAGCCTTTTATTGGGTCTACCTCAGCATTTACTCATTCACCTGTTCCTGCCAAAATCAACATGTTATGATCCAAATGTATCTGTTAATGTGCAGCTATGAGACAGAAGGCAGTTGGGAAGACACTCTGCTCAGCACAAGGGACACAGTAACTGTTCATGCCGATGTAACACAAATCATGTCAAAAGTGTGTCTAAGAAAAATGAAATTTGCAATGAAAGTGTTTCATTCTGTAGAAAATTAGAGAATTCTGTTTGTGAGAAATGGACTGCATCAAGTTTTAACTGAACCTAAATATCATAATTGGTGAACTGCGGTCATTCAACACCCGGATAAAGTTATATGAGTGCCCAGAATGTTTTTAAATGGAAGTTTCATATTGACTGAAACAGAACCTCATCATTTGGAATAAAAGTTACTTAAAAAGTGTTATTAAATGGCAGGTTGCAATCATTTAAACTGCAATAATTCTTACAGTGTCAGCATTGAAAGTACATGCTCTTGTAGTCTTTTTTTTCCTTTTGATTTCTTTTTTATGTAGTTGTAAGAGTAATAGCTTTGTGTCCCAAATGTTTACCTGATATATGTCCACTAACATTGTGTTTATTTGGTATTTAGTCTGATGTATTTAAAGTGCTGTAGTCAAACCAAGTTCCTCTGTCCCACTACAATTTCTCCTTTTGGGCATACATTTCCATCTAGAGAAGTGGCACATTATATAAGGTGCGTTTCTGCCATGACAGAAGCTAATTTTTGGGATCATTTCTTGAAGAAAAGTTTAAATAGCCCCCATGTTCAGCAATTGTTTTTTTTTTTTGCATCTGGTGTTGCATATGCATTAAGTAACGTAAGGAGCTGGGTGTCAGGCAATCCAAAGGCTTGCCATAAGTACAAATCCTCCTTTCCCTGATGGCTTTTGCTTTTGTTGTCCTAGGTTTAATGTACAAATCCACATTGTCAGCACATTTGAACATTCATCCTGTGCTGAGGAGCAAATTGGTTGGTGCTACAGGTTTCTGATCAAAAATGAAGATGCTCCTTTCTGCACATGTGCATTCTGTAGTCCCAGGGTTGTGGTATGCGGGATGCAACAGCCAGAACTGTGCAGGGCCTGTACTGTTAAGCGGTCCACTATCTTATTGCAAAGGGAAAAAAAACTGTTACATTACAGTTTGCAGGTACTCTCTTGGCAAGTTTGTTTACACCTTTGGAACACCCCAGCCCTGCCTGTTAGGTGTGATGTAGTGGGGCCAATCAACAAACAAGGTGTAAAGACCTATTAATTAGAACAGAAGGACCTCTCTCCCACTTTAGCACATCTGTCACTCAGTATACCTCTTTACAAATAAGTATAAAATAACTTTCTTTTAGTAGAGTTTTATAGTTTCTAATTTTGTATATGCCTTCCTAAAACTCCATGACTTCTCTTCTCAGGTTTCTCTTACCCTCCTTGCTAGCAGTAATATCAAGGGATGGAGAAACATACGTGGTTCCTTCCCTTTTCCTCTGCATTGCAGTACCTATCTGTGATGTGAATGGCACAGTGCTTCATAGCTGACTACCTCAGTACAGTGCTTGCCACTATTTGTAGTAACTTGAATGTCTGTGTCTTTTTAAGTAAAACATTACTTCTCCATTAGGGTCCTGAAGATAAATACAGATTTAAACAAAAATGCAATGTAATGTACTTCATTGTGTCAGTTCAGAAATTATAAGACAAAAAATAGGTTTTAGACTCCATAGCCACTGTGTAAGGAGCTAGTACATTTGTGGCTTCTGATAAAAGGCTTAAGTATTTTAATTTTCTTACGTTTTTACTGATTCAGTAGAAGGTATGTGTGGTTTATAGATCTGTATAGAATTTGTATTCTTGTAGTTATGGAGGGTTATTATGACAATATAAATCCTCTGATGTATCCTTGTATTGTCAGGTTTGCAGGCCCTGCAACGTTTTTGAGATCTCTAAATGTTGAGTATGCCCTCTTCTGGTTCACATGTATATATTTTTCAGTGAGTCTTCATACATGTATTTAAAACTTCAATGAAGTTTAAATCCATTGATCAGCTCTCTGGAGCATTTTTGAGGAATATTTCTTCATTGATCCTAGAGTATTTGAACTTTTTAAATACTGAAAAACAGTCTCTAAAAGATGTATTGTGTTTAGCCCATACAACACATGCCTGTAAGTATCTGCCAGTTTTGTTCTTGTTACAAGGGAGATGATTCTGGAGAGAGATGCAAGATGGTTTTTCCTTGACTTCTGTAACTGAGTAGATTTCTCTTAAGTTGGGTACAATAAAATGCATAATGTTGCCTTTAAAAAATGTGTTCTTGGCTGCTTTAGAATTTGGAACAGCTTATTCCGCTAGAACCCCACAATTTGCCTTAGTAATTACAGACCCTTCTTTATCCAGTGTACAGAAGGAAGTGACACTTCATTCAGCGATAGACATAATGGAGAGTTAGTAAGTTCAGGTAACACTATCATCTTTGTGAAGATGCAGTTCTAGTGCAACACAGACACCCAGTGATACAAAATAAGTAAGAAACGAGTGTGCTTCCTGGATCAGTATCTTGTCTTCAGTCAGTGGTCCTTTGCTTCTGTGCCAGTGACTTTAGGTGGGAAGCATAGTTGGGAACAAATTGTTGCTTGAATGAAACTTTAGTAAGGGCTACTGTGACAGCACTTTAGGATGTTTGAGATGCAGTTCTATGGAAAGCTCAGTGGTAGGCCATGGAGTTTAATTCTATGAGGAAGAGACCATCTGCAGCATGCAGAAATAATTGTGTGGTTTGTCTAGTTTTGGGATAGTCATAAATAGACAAACGATATGTCTCATCTCTTAGGCAGTGCTCTCATATGTGCCTGGTTCACCATGATATATTCATCAGGTGAGGGAAGTCAAAATGTCTGTTTTCTGGCCTGTCCTTCTGGGATAATCTAAGAACCATTCACTATGTAACTCCTACATGAGGCATGTGACAGCTAATTTGTGATTAAATGCAGACTACCAGGTAGGAGTACAGAGAACTGAAAAAAACAAGAAGACATGGCTAATGGGGATTGTGCTGTGATACCCATTTACTTGGTGACAGCTGGGAGGAAGGCATCACTAAATCCCCTTACTATTATAGGTGGCAGTACTCTAATAATGTAAAATGTTACCATAGGTAACTTCCTCACTACTCCTGCCTATAAGTTAAAGTACAACTGCATCAAAAGCTGAAAAGGATACACTGTGTTTTTGTGTCATGTTCTTTTGTACAATACTAATATCCCTACATCACTCTTAAGTAGTTGTTATTTTCTAATTTGTCTTACTCAAAAAAAGCTGTCTGAAAAAGCCAAAAGGGAGCTAAAGTTTTAACTGCCGAGATACAACTTTATGGTAATACAAAGAGGACTATAGTGAGAAAAACATTTTCTTTGGTAGTATCTTTCCACCGTATTACTGTTAGAGTTCTGTGATTCCTTCTTTTCTCTTTCTCTCACTCTTTCTCTGGCAAGAGTATTGCTTTATCTTTTGCAAAGACAGACTGTAATTGTTTGCTAGTGTCCATCTCTTACAAATCATTGTTATGGTATTTGAATGTTGGACTTGAAAGACCAGACCTTCTGTCCAGCTTCAGAACGGTGGCTCTAAGCCACATTTTGTAACTGAGGTGTGGTCACCTATGCCTGATTAAACACATGCACAAATGACTGACTGCTGTCAGTACTTACAGTAAAGAGTTTTTGTAGTGACCCTATAGATAAGTGAGTGGTATGATTCATTTCTTTGCTTGCATGAGGATGTAATAATATGAGCTGCTACCCAGCATCTCTTCTGCAATATCACAAATAATATGATGCACCAGATGGAAATTATGGAGAATTTCAGAAAAAGCCAGAATAATTTACAGAGAAGCAGCTCTAGGCATAAGGCAAAATTTAAATCATGTTTTCTTTGAATGCAGAAATCTTGGGGTTGGATTAAAAGAAATAAAAGCACTTTGTTATTAGAAGAAGGTGACATTATAGTGGACATGTCTTTTAAGTTATGATTCTGAACATACTACATCCTTCCTGTAACATCCCCTAGTGCACTGTGGGACTCACAAGTCACTCGACAGCCCAGAGATGCCAAGTCATATGTCCAAAAAAGGAGGTTTTGGTGTCTAGTAGTTACACCTACTTACCAAAGACAAATGAATAATTCAGTCCTTAAAAGCTGGTTCTAAACTAGTAGATCTGTTCCTCTGTGCCCTGTGCTATGTATCTTGTGTAAATATACTTTGGAGTTTGTTCCTGCTTTGTTTCTGTGATTCCAACGCCAGTGTCATTATAAGCTGTTTATTTACAGTTAACATATCTAAATCTGTGTTGTACTACTGATTTGGTTAAATTCCTGTGTTTCTATGTCTACAGATTTTTAATATTTCTAGAGTAAAATATAAAAGTAAATAAAGGCCTTCTGGTCTAACTAGTCTGCTTGCTTGCAAAGTTCCCTGCACATATATAGAGGAAACTATACAGCTGTATACATGTTCATGTTTATTTCTGCATTTCTATAATGTTTGTGTCTGTTTAGTTTGTACTGTGACTAAGGTTTGATGTACCTTTGCACCATGTCTGCACTTCTAATTTCAGGTTACTCTCCTCCTTGTGTTAAGGAGTAGTTATCATGACTTCAAATTTTATTAACTGTTCTGTCCACTGATTGACTTCTGCATGCACCTAGTCAGAGTTTAGCCATCTGTAATATTTGGTGTAATAAACAACAAGACAAGGGCAAGCTGCCCGTGGCCAACGTCATCAGCATGTATCTCAAAGTACACAAGAATTCAGACTTCATGGTATACACTTACTCCTCAGAAAAAAAACAGATAGTGTAGAGGTGCCAATTATTTGAAACTATGCCCGCCGATATGTTATCCCCTCTTTCAAATACAAAGTTCCCACTTTTAATGTATAAGGTACATTCTGTAACTGTATTAGGCATTTAATGATAGATGTCACTAAACTGTTCACTTTGCATTTTTGCCAATGCACTGATTTATCAAAATTCACAATGCATATCTTTCCTCCTTTCTTCCCTCCCTTAAATCCAGCAAGCATTTTAGGCATTCTTTAGCCCTCTGATTTCATTGTTTCTTGTACAAAGCCAAAACACATTGTCAGCACAATATCTAGCAGCACATTTCAAAATGCAGTTCAATAACTTTTCAATCCTTGCCATTATATGAACATTTTGGTGCCTTTCTCAATAAACTTCCATATTTCAGATATTTGGGAGAGCCAATCATCTGCTGCTGATGCCCTAGGTGTCAGATCTGTGTAAATAGAGGCATTAATAATTAATACAGATGGCTGTGTAGATGTCTTAAGAAACGCGAGACAGAGACAGATCTGTTTTTATTGAACCTTTTTGCATACGTGTTAAACCCCTAAACCCTGTCTAGTTGTATGCCTGTTATCCCATATTACTTTAACTCTTAAAGTGGCATGCTTGACATACCAAATGTGTGTGACAGCTCCCTTTTATTAGAATAAGAAGATTCCTCTCTAGTAATGTACACTTACACTAAAGCTCCAAACTGTATCAATGATCACTACTTTTACATACATTCCAAACTTTATCACTACTCTGCAGACTTGTGAGTTATGGAACTGATACATGAAGAATACATCATAAAGTTAAGTTTCTATTTAATCCACCATGTGTGTGGTGTTAGAATAGTTTCTTGATGGATGTACCACAGTGAGTAGAAGAGCAACTGCCCTGTTTGGTTCTACACCACTCAGTTTAGGAGTATCACTAACAGTAAAATGTAATATATTTGATAATGGCTTATTATTAGATCCAGTATCTGTAGATGTCATAGTAACTGTAGACTAACTCAATAGCACTTGCATTACATTCTCCGACACCTTCTTTTTGGATCCAGTTGGTTGACTGTTGGGCACAAGCTATTCTGCTGACCTCTTCAGATAATGTCTTCAGGTACAGCTGTAAACCATCTATTCTTATTGACATTTCTTTCCTTAGCCAGTTAGGCAGTGTTACTTTGTTTGCTTTAAACTTCAGATTTTGGATACAGCTTATTTCATCCTTAAATGAAAAGTAAGCTTGCAGTTATTTACTTACAACAGCTGCTTGCTCAGGCCATTATTTTAATTATTACAACACATTACTCCCAAGTATAATTTTGCGTGAATGTTTTATTCTTTTCTGCCACAGTCGACTGTGAAAATATCCAGTCCACTTCCTTTTCTTCTCCAAGGAAGTCATCTTGTTATTCCAGTCTTATATCTGATACATGCATTCCATTTCCTGGTTTGTATTATATGTATTTGATTTGTACTTCACAGTTAAGTCAAACTTCTGCATTCTCAACAACATTCATTTGCAATTCTGGCAATGCCTTGTACAAAGATTTCTTAAACATATTCTGCAACAGTTTATGGTCTATTTCTACCAACACAAATTTCCCATGAATATATTCATCGAACTTTCTACATCCATATGATGTGACAAGAAGCTCTTTATGATCTTTATATGGATCACTGTTGCAGTCATCATGATAGCTGCTAGCTGAATTAAGTGCCCAGCATGACTTTCAGATCTAAGCTTCCTTCCTTCATGGGGGCTTGACATTGCCTTACCTTAGACATCTTCACATGCCTAGTGCCTAGAGGTAATGTCCTCCCGTGCTATTGTTAGCTCTTTCTTGCCTTGTTATGTGTTCACATTAAGGGAGTACATCCCAGTCCTGGACTACACTTGTGGAGCATTGAACAGATAAGCATGGCGTTGGGATAAATTTATTCTGTTTGATTCTTAAAATTGGTTAGGTTGTATTTTGTTTTTTGTCAGATGTCTAGAAAGTGAACCATCATAAATGGATGTGTAGGACATGTTGCTCCAGAAAAGCCAAAGTGGTGTACCTGTAGACATCAATACCGCATCAATATTACAATGCCTGGTTGCCTGTATTGCTTAGGGCCAGAGTACAACATTGGAAATTACAGTAGTATTCAGTGTTTTCTTTCAAAGATTTCAAGGAAAAGACAAGGAACCCTCCAGCCATACTAAATCAGAAACAGAATTTGGCCTCGTTTGAATATCCTGCTGTAGTTGTAGAACCGCAGCAGAAAGTTGTTATGCATGTCCAACCCATAATGAAGAGACTGGATAGGTAGACGTGTGTCTAAAATGAGAAGGAAAGGAACACCCTGCATGCAATGTAGTTCTTTGGTGACCCCTACATCCATGGGCATCAGCTTCATGGAGACACTTGACCTGACCCTGATATTTGTTACCACCAAGGACAATGCATTACTCATTTAGAGGTCATCATACTTTTTTCTGGGCACATCCCACTGGACTGAAGACCATGCTCAACAGCCTGTATGAGCTGATGGTTCCTGGAACTCACTCCAGAATATATTTTAATTCTGAGGAAGGCAATGAGAAAATCCCCACAGTAGTTTTGAAAGAGGACAGCCTGACTCACAAGTTATAAGCCAAGAATATACCCCCCTCAGGTTTACAAAACCTGCCTATGTCAGGAGTCCTTTAACACCATAGGTTCATGTAATTTTCCATCAGAGGGTATTTAATTTCAAAATACTTTCTTAATCAACAAGAAAACACTTCAAATGGCAGTTATATGAGGCCACTGCCTTACAGAAGGTATCTGGGTCATAGGCTTCCAAAGCAAATGGCTATCCCTCAAGTCCAGGAAGCCCTCTTGGATGTCTTTGAATAATCATCATCCTTAAAGCCAGACTCTGATCCACCTGCCCTATGAGACCTGATAATGTTTACGGGATACAGGATTGTCTCAAATGTCTTTATAAGAGAGCCCTTTCTGGGAACTGATAAGGTAGCAAGGATGGCTCCATGGTACAATACACTTCCCATTGACAGTGGCAGCAGATTGCTTGAACAATTTGGGAAAGATAATATGCACTTCTGGGCCCTGAACTGTCAGACCCACTTTCTGAATTATCAGGAGCAGATGCTTAAACACCTTTAAGATAGTTGTGGAGGAATGCCGGATAAAATCCAGAAGCAGCTCTGATCAGCAAAGCTCAGACTTGCTTATATCTGGGAAAGTGGGCCAGAAATGTGATGCTGTAAGCACAGCATCCAGGGCTACTGCTTTCTGGTCAGTCATATGGAGATATTCTTGGCTGAGAACTCAGTCCTTGTCTGTGGATCTGAAGGTACAATTACTTAATGCCCCCTTGAATAAGGAGCTGCTCCTCAAGCAACTCCCTGTTAAAGTCTGTTCATAAGGCCAGAGGACACTGGCTAGACTGTGGAGTCAAACACATTTCACCTTTCTGTTCCCAAGTATAATAGAAATTACTCTTCTAAACAAGGACCTTACTACTAGAGGCAGGATAAAAACAAATAGCCAGAATTTAAGAAGGCCACACAGGACAGGAAATGGCTGCAGGAAGGCAGAGTGAGGTCTGGGGACGTCAGGGCTTAGCACTCAGTAAGGAGCAGCTTTTAAGTTACAAGTGCTCCTTTGAAATATAATTCTTGTCTAGTTTAGCCTATTTATTGTACCTTGGGGAATAATATGTAAATTCTCTTTGAATTTGTACAACTATATTCATGTCTTCCATGCCAAATATTTTCATAAGTTTCTTTAGAAATCTACCCTCTTTTGTTATATTTTTCATTTTAGGTCCCCATTGTTCCTAACTGTTGCAAATCAGTTTCCATTCCTTACCTATAAGTAATATTCCCTGCATAAAGCCAATTATTTCTCACCAAATTGTCTTAAGTTCTGTAACAGTAGATTTTGGTGGAATATAAATACATGCCAATGTTAACTCCCTCCCTTGCCAGTAGTCCCTTACTACCACAAATGTACCATTATTATCTTTTGTTCCCTCTTCTTTCAGTATTGGACCTCCTCTACCAATTAATATAATTATACCCCTTTTCCTTTGTCTTTCAGATTCTGCTGAATATCTATCCTGAAATTCTTTCTTTATCAAATCTACATGCTCATTTCTTTCCAAAGGTGTCTCCTGCAGCATTTCTACTTGCACCCTGCATTTCTTAACATAATTCAATACTCTTGCCTTTTTGTCTGTACCTGTAATCATCAGCTGTACCCAGAGGCATTACATAACCTAAAAATTAAGGTTATCCATGCTAAAGCACATGCTACAGCCTGTGTTCCCACTTGATTGCTGTTTGTTCTTTTCTTATCTCTACATCCCTCCCAGATGTGAAAACAGCATGTATACTTTTAGCCTTAAGAAAAGTGCACTGTCTATCTTTAAATAAAAACAAATTATATGGTGATCTATTAAATATATTGAAGTGTTAAAGCTGCTTGGGAAGCTGGTATCTCTTATTCTCTTCCAATAATTTAACACTTTATTTTTTACTGATCTGTTTACCTTTGTGCTTTTAAATTTTGCATTTGTCTCAGCAAACAATGGTCAAAACTCTCAAGATTAATTGCTTACATATGCAGACAGCTCATATCCATGGAAACATAAGAACAGACCACCCTGCTTTCTCCAGCTAATGACTTCTTAACTCTGACTTCACATTTATTTGCTAAATTTGGGAAAAAAGCAAGTTAATATCATTGTGTGTACAAGAGACTTAGCACTTCTCATGGCATTCATCATTTTGTCTTATTTTTCAAGCCTACTTGCTTACTTTTTAGATTAAACTAAGAGCATTAATCCAGGCATTCTCCTATGCAAAAATAAAGGAAAGCATCCATCTCAGCTGTACATATAATATAATCAGTGTATTTTTACATCCCATCACCCACCAATGCCCATGATTACAGCATTTTAACTTAAACATAATTTTGTCTAGCCTTTCTTCTCTTTTTACACTGTAATGCCTATTTTTCTTAAAACTGAAAATGTATTTGTTTACTTTAATAACTTTGTCACATACAACAATCACTAACGACTTACCATCACCTCCACATTTAAGATACCCCTGACTGCATACTGTACAAGTCTGCTTTACTATATAACATGCAGTTTGTATCATTAAATATATACTTAGTTATTTTTCCTTTGTGTCCATCTAAACATTAATGACATAAAGTGGGCTATATAGTTTACAGTCCACCCACAAATTTAACAAAGTCATCAAAAGTTTAATCTTTCTCAGCCACATTTTCTAGCAAAGCCATATTTGACATACATACGAATATGAATAATGCTTTATAATCTCACATTTATTCCCTAATTTCAGTGTTGCTGGTCTTTCTGCTTTGCATGTTTGAGCACACATTACACTATTTACCAGTGTTGAGCCAAATGTCATGCTGTATTAATTTTGATATTTCCTTCCTAGCATTCCAAATTAGATTTCACTTGTAGGATTTGTGTCTTTTGTCTTGAACAATATTTGTGTTTTATAAATTTTTAACAAAAATTTGTGCCTACAGATGACTTATTTTCATGATTTGTGGAATAATGCATGTAGGTGTTTTGACTTCTTTTTTTAATTCTATGTACTTTAGCAAAATGACTCCTTTCTCCACCAGCGACATGCTGAAAGGTTATGTTAGTATATACCAGAAAAGGATTACCACAGCAAAAGCTTAAGTTATTCACTGAATTATAGTCATACTTGTGTTAGAAGGTAATGTTTTGAGTGCTTTCACTTCAGTATTGGTTGTTTGCATGATTTATTCTGACTTCCAACCAAATAGCTAAAATGTGACAGACTCTATAATTCTGTACATTTCTTTAGAATGGTGCCAAAGTCCAGTTGCACTGCGGGAAGGGGGCAGGATGACTAAATACCTACTTAAAATCAATGCAGAGATTAAATCATTTCAGTCAGTTATTTACTGTGCATTTAGGATTCTCAGTACTTTGTCAAAAAAAGCAAACCCAAAACCAAACAATATTTATTAAAATATGTGTTCCCCCTGGAAGAGTCTTTTGATTTACATGTATACTCCATCTTATAGCTACAAATTTGTTCATGTCTAATCCTTAGTTTTACTTTCTTGTGCAGGGTGACAAGCATGGACCACATGATTAAGAAAATAAGTGGATACATTATGCTAAGAAGCCATTGCTTTAAATCCATCTCCCTTCATCCTCTCTCTCTCTCTCTAAATCTCTCCCTCTTTTTCTCTCTGTATATATATATAATATATATATATATATATATATATATATATATATATATATATATATATTTACAGATTACTTAGTGTATGACCTGACCATGATGTAATAATGTGGATACACCCTCTCTTTTCTTCTCAAGCCTCATCCAATGTGAATATACTTCAGCATTCAGTTTATGACTACTCAGTCCAAGTTCAACATCTCCAAATTTTTTTCCTGCTCCTTCTCCATCAGTTCTACCCTCCGATGATACGTCACACTAGGAGTATTGTGGCCAGAATACAGTATTTTGTATTGGTCTGTAATAACTCACAGCTCCCACCTTTATGCCCCCATTTCCAAGTCCTTGCTTAGCCTCTTATTCTCACCTGCACCTGCTGCACCTATCTTTGTGTCATCAAAAAGAGCCTGAACCTGTTTTCCTTTCCAGCACCAGTGAAAGTTCTCTTATTCTTGGTGTCATCCCTCTCACTGCAGCCTTCTGTGTCCCACTCTTTGTCTGTACTGTGTTCCAGTTACTCACTGTCAGTGCCATGGTGCCACACCAACCACTGCAGTTTTTCTAGTAGCCATTAGTTCAGGGCAGAGTGAAAGACCTTAGTGTAATGTAGATAGGCCATGTCTCCTGGTGCCGCCTGTAAGATTCTTTTGTAAACAAATCATCAAATCTGCATCAAGTTTCACTGTTATCTCTTCTGGTAATTAATTCATACTTCTTTTTGTCCTGAAGGATGTGCTTTGTGTTTCACTGTTGCAGTCATTACATTAGGGTTATCTGCCCTCAGCCAGCCTGAGTACCAGAGTCTTGAATTCCTGAATCGGATGATGTCTCTCTTCCATGACGTCAGGTCGTCAGGGATATAAAACATGCCCGAAGCAGAAGCAGTTTGCAAGTGCCGGTCGGCCGACTCCTGAAATTTTCATTTTTCAAATTTTCCCCTGTTGGGGATTCCTTTTTCTTGCTCTTAATCAATGTCAGTAAAAGTTAACAATTGTCTTACCTGTGGAAAGCAAATACCTCATAAAGATTTTCATTCGTACTGCATTCTTTGCTTAGGCCCAGACCACAACATCCCCCGCTGTCGGTTTTGTGCCTTATTCAACCCCCGAACTATTTGTCGTCGGTCTATTTTCGCAGCAAATTATTTTGGTACTCGGTTTAACTATCCATAAATGGCTTTGGTAAGCCATCTGACTACCGATATTCCGAAAAAAACGTAAAGATAAAGACAGAGACAGACCGCATAGGTCCAAAACTACCGACGAAGCTTCAGTTAAGCTAGCCGCCAGTTCGCTGGTACTCAGTGAGGCACTTTTGCAGCCACTGCTGCCCACTACTTCAGATTCGCAGGCCTCTACTGAGACCCATTCGGAGTCCAGTATGCCACAAGATGCTTCTTCGAGTATGGAACCTATGGATGTCTCTACCTTGGATGGGTTTGGAGCCACTGTGCAGCACCAACATCTGAGGGTGTTTTCAGGCCTACAGATTTGCATTTCAAACCAACGCCATCTTCTTCATCAAGGCCTAAAACTCAACCCACGCCTAGAAAACCAATGTCCAAACTGCACGGTCAGGCCCATATGCCTAAAAAACAAATGCTTAGAATGGCTGAAGACCTTATTACTTTAATTAGGGGAAGCCAGCCTTCCCCCTCTAAGAGACCTAGAACTGATTTTCCTTCTGATTCTTCTGATCATGATTCTGAAATTTCTGTTTCTTCTGATTACCAGGATTTGCCCTTATCTACCTATGAGGATTCTGATGCAGTGGATTCCATTCCCTCTGCTTCCCCTCCAGAAGATTTTTCTTTTCGTGGTCAGATGCACCTGCATATCAACCAAAAAGAAATGTTAGCTGTAAAGAATATCCTGACAGCCTTCAAGGACCACATCCTTCCAGGACAATTATTGGTAAAGGCAGACAACACCACAGTTATGTGGTACATAAACAAGCATGGGGGAACCCACTCGTACCCTCTCTGCAGACTAGCCATGGCTTTGTAGAACACAGCCTTGAGCTACCAAGTGCACCTACAAGCTCAATTCCTGCCAGGCAAGCTAAATTTACTGGTAGATGACCTAAGCAGAAATCTCATAGACCCACACGAATGGATATTGGAACCAAAAATATTCAACCTCTTGAGGAACAAATGGGGGACTCCAAAGATAGACCTGTTTGCCTGCCCCCACAACTAACAATTGGACAAATTCTGCACAAGGACTCACCACAGTCAAGCTTGGAAAGTGGATGCCCTGTCCTTTACCTGGGAAAGCCTCTTGGTTTATGCCTTTCCCCCTCTGCCTCTCCTCTCGAAGGTTCTGTTAAAGATCAAACAGGACAAACCAAGGACAATTCTTATTGCACCCGACTGGCTTCACCAGCACTGGTACCCCCTCTTGCGCAGCATGATACTGCTGGATCCATGGCACCTACCTCAGACACCTTCCCTGCTGTCCCAGTAGGTGGGCCAGATGCTGCACCCTCAGCTTCAAACCCTGAACCTTGCAGCCTGGATAATTCCTTGAGCTCTCCAATAGCATCCCTCAGTAAGCAGGTGCTAGAGGTCATTCTGGAAGCAAGGAGACCTAGTACTAGAAAATCCTATGCTGAGAAGTGGAAAAGATAGTTTACCTCATATTCTTCAGTACTTAACAGCTCTACAAGGCTCTATCCTTCTCGTCAATTAAAGTTCATGCCTCTGCAATTTCAGCACATTATAATACTGAAGCTCCACTGTTCTCTCACCCTCTGTTAAAGCAATTCCTCAGAGGGGCTAAGAATTTAAGACCCCCCCCCCCAGGCGAGCACCTATTCCAGCCTGGGACCTTAACTTTGTATTGAAAAAGCTCACTCTCCCACCATTTGAACCAGCTGCAACTGCAGAGTTGAAATTCCTTTCTTGGAAAACAGCCTTCCTTCTAGCCATCACTTCAGTAAGAAGAGTGTTTGAATTATAGGCCCTCATGGCAGCGGAGCCCTTCATTATCTTCCATGCATTCAGGGTCTCCCTCAGGACCAATCCTTTCTTTATGCCAAAGGTGGTGTCTAGTGTGGCCCTAAATCAGTCCATTCATTTGCCTACCTTTTTCCCTAATACACAAAACAAAGGAGAAGGAATTCTGCACTCTTTGGACATGCACAGACAACTTAGATTTTATTTGGACAGGACTAAGCCACTCAGAAAATCGGAGCAGGTGCTAGTTGGCTTTGCTGCAGGGGCAGAGGGGAAGGCCATTTCAAAGCAAACCATTTCTAAATAGATAACCCATTGCATTAATTTCTGCTATAAACACCATGGAAAACCTACCCCACAGGGGATAAGATCACATTCCACTAGGGCTGCATCTACCTCTACAGCCTTTCTTGGAGGGGTCCCTATCAGGGACATCCTAGAAGCTGCTACCTAGAGCTCTGTTCATACCTTCACCAAGCATTACCATATGCTTATTTTTTCTAAATCTAGAGCTGGTTTTGCCACTGCAGTATTGCAGGGCTTAATAGCTGGTCCTAATGCTCTCTTACTACCTCCTCCCTTCCTTAGCTTTGGGAATGTGCCCAAATATAATGACTGCAACAGTGAAACACGAAAAACATAGTACAGTTGTGTACACTTACCATAAATGTAGATGTTCGAGTGTATTCACTTTTGCCATCCTGGTTACCCTCCCTCCAGCACCCTGAATTCTCTTGGCTCTACCTTTCCTTCTTGTTTGGTGTATTTGAGCTTTTTGGTGTATTTGCTTTTTGTTGGAGGTGTAACATGACATATGATTGCTTCCCATTATGGGGGCACCTGACATCTGGGGCAAGAAAAACTGATGTAATACCCCTGATGACCTGACGTCATGGAAGAAGAGAGAGCAGCTGACGCAGGAATCCAAGACTCTGGTATTCAGGCTGGCTGAGGGCTACCTGCAGGCAGATAACCCTAATGTAATGACTGCAACAGGGAATACACTCAAACATCTACTTTTATGGTAAGTGTACACAACTGCACTTTACTGCCACCAGGATTCTGTATTTGACTTTTGACTGCTGCTGTTAAGCTAACAAACATTCAGTTTCTTGGATTTTCCTGTCCCCTGGTCAATTCCAAACAAAAGTACCATACTAATGAACTTCCTTCAGCAGGCACTTCGGTATTGGCCTGTAATCTTTTTAAGACAATGTTAGGGAATTCGCCTGCACACTGGTGGATTCAAAAGGACCCTGTCTCTTCATATGGTTTATCCTCCCTTTGTTGACGTCCTTCCACTGCTCTCTCCCACTAAGATCTACCCCACCCCGAGCATGAAACTCTCCCTTTCCTTTCCTTTGTGAAGACTTATCAGAAGTGCTCTTGCATCACCTCTGTTCCCCATCTCATATGATTTCTTTCTATTCTTTATTCAACCTGACTAGATCAACCCATCTTTTTCTCTTGTCTGCCATATGCCTAAAAAATTTTTAAACTCCTCTTTTTCTCCTTCTTCCAAATCCTATTTGACTGGCATCTTTGTTGGTTGCATATCATTTTGCTTGCTTTTTTCTAATAGAAATTCCGCCTCCTCACCACTAAACTTCCATCTCTTGTACGTCCTGTCCTTTGATCCAAAACACTAACCTCATTGACCTTCTCCTTTTTCTTCAGACCTTAGTTCCTTGTCCTGAGTAGTGCACCCTGATCCATCCCATAGCTGGCTTGCTTCCAGACTCTTAACTTATCTTTGACCTTCTGTTCCAGCATAATCCGTTCTCTTAACATTATACAGAGTAGTAATTGTTTTTAGACTCTTAACCATCGTTTATTCTCTAAAACACACAGTGGCGTGACTAATGATGGTTATGTTGTCTTCCCATGGACATTTGCGAACCCATCCACCTTGGTTTGGACTACATCTAGAATGCTACCTTTTGGGGACAGTCCTGCACCAGCCAGATGAGCCCTCTTCTTTTCTAAAACTTCAGTTAGCTCTTGCTTTCTTTCTACATTGAACCTTAGTCTGCTTTTAGCAGATTCATATTATCCATGAGCATAAACCTCTCCTTGTCCTGCTCATATACTGTTACACCCAGAAGCTTGATTAGAGTGACACATTTTATCAGCTCTCCTTTCTCTACCTTAGCTCATTTCCTCCAGTACAACTCTTTTGAGTGTGTACCTTTAAATCCCAGTGGGTGTGGCTTGAGCCTTTAAAAATATTAAGTTATCACCTTACAGTTCAAACAAATATTCCTATCTCTGGAACCATGCGTGTTAAAAGAAAACTGTAAATGGCAAGCTATTCAGGAAAAAATAATCATTACGTTAGTGGTATTCATTCACCTTGATGCTTTAAACTGGGTTTTATAAGACAAAATAAAAGCAGTGAGTATTAATTTTGTAATGTTGTATAAACAGATTATGATATCTCCATAACCATTCAAGCAAGACACTTACTGTCAGCAGGATTTTCTTCATATAGTTGTGAGGGAGCCACCACTGATCCCAGGAACTGTCGCCCTATTAGCCTTACAAGCCTGGTCTGCAAGGCCATGGAACGTTTCATCATGGAACTCATAAACAAAGACATTGGTAACCTCCAAACTCTGGACCCCACCTAGTTTGGGTTTGTGAAAGTCAGATCATGCTTCCTGAACCTGATCGACTTCTTTCAGGCAGTCACCAAAGACGTAGATGAGGGTAAGGTGGTTCACACAGCCTATCTTGACCTCGCCAAGGCTTTCAACACCATCCCCCATTCTGGAATTATAGCTAAACTCTCTAAACTAGGTATAAATCCCTATATCACAAGATGAGTTGCCAACTGGCTCACTGACAGAACCCACACTGTAAAAGTTGCAGACTCCAAATCTGACTTCAAACCAGTGACAAGTGGAGTACCACAGCGTTCAGTTCTGGGACCTCTCCTGTTTGGTATCTACTTCTTCTGAAGCACAGGCTAACACAGAAGGCCTCTGGCTAATGAAGTTCACAGATGGCTGCAAACTTGGAGCCATAGTTGAGTCCCCAAATGATGTGGACATCTTACAGAAGGGCCTCACTGAAACCGATGCCTGGTGTCAAATCCATGGCCTCAAGCTCAATGCCAAAAAGTGCATTGTCATCCCCTTTGGTAATAACTCTGTACCCATGAACTATCATGTAGGCAGCAGTCTACTTAACACTGAATGTGTGATAAGAGACCTTGGGACCCAGGAGGACAGTAGTTTCTCCTTTGATAACCACATTGCCACAGTAGTCAGCAAATCCTTCTATGTGGCACACCTCATCACAAAAGGGTTCTCATCCAGGAAAAAAGAGGTCATTGTTCCCCTCTACTTGACACTCATTAGACCCATCATAGAGTACAAAGCCCCTTTTGGAATGTACCTCACAAGACATCTGCAGCAGATGGAAAGGCCACAGAAGTACTTCACAAAGCGGATTACTGGCCTCAAACAGATGTCCTACACTGGCCGTCTCAAAAAAATCCAGTTTTACTCCATAGCATATCGCCTACTCCGAGGTGATCTCTACCAAACATATAAAGCTATGTCAAACCCAGAGCTGTTGGTCATGCTACACCTAAAGAAATCCCAATCCCTCCAAGCTACATGCTCTTGGGACCTAAACCTTGTCACCACAATAAACAGGACATAAATAGGATAGATTCCTGCCCCAGGGACCTCCCATACTCTGGAACAGGCTACCCATCTATGTCAAGCAAATTTCCTCATTAGCACTCTTCAAGAAAAATCTTGATGAGTGGATGGGAAATAGGAAATACACCCTGGGGTTCACTTCTGTTGCTCTGCTCAACAGTGGCACAGGAAAATAACTTTCTTGGATGGCGTAAGCCAGGGAACCTTACTGGCTAGGCTTACTTAGGCCCTTGGGCCGATAGCCTAGTACCTACCTATGAACCTTTGAACCTATATGAGGTTATGCAGTTCTGTCTGTGTTGAATGTTGAGATATTTAGAGAAATATGAAAATTATTACAAAACAAACAGTATATGCATAATAATATTCAGTATCACTTTAGATGCATTAGACAGAGGTCAAATATCAATACAGTTGTGTTTGCCATCATGTATGCTTCAAGATAAAATATTCTGATACATTGCATGTAGCAAGGTTTTGGAATTATTAATGCAAATATGAATTACCCATATTTGATGTCTAGAGGTGCAGTAGGAGGTCACTGCAGAAACGCCCAGAAGGCGTACTTAGCTGTAATGAGACTGCTTGCCCCAGATGCTGAGACTGCTTTCTCCCTTGCCCTTTTCTTAGATTCATGTTCGTCCTCCTCACTGACCTTCCATTTTATGCCCTTCATTATGTAAAGTGCTACTCCCCTCCCTCTCTCCCCTTTTATTTGTAAACAGCCTGTCCTGTACCCCTGCACTTCCATTTCCTAGGGATCTCTCTTGTCATTGCCCAATGTTTCTTTTAAACTGCAATGTCTGCCCTTCCCTCCGCCATCTTGGTTTGCAGTTCTACTGTCTTCTTTCGACATTTGTTGCATTGTGTATGAATGCTACCCATACATTCTCTTTGTTCCCTTAGTTTATTCATTTGCTAGATTCTGTGTCCATTTTCTTCTTCTTCCTGATGATTGAGTACTAATCACCCCTTCTGCTTCTCTGACACATGTTCTCCATTTTCCTTCTTAATTTAAATCTACAGCCATGTAGATGTCCCTCGCTATTCCAGATCTAAGCACCACTGCCCCTTCTGATCTAAGGAAGAGACAGTACCTGAAAAACAGCTGATCTCTGTGCCACACCACACTTTCCTCATTACCCTGTCAGTCTTCAGCCCTATTCATTGTCTACTACTACAGCCAGAATTATATTATTTGATCCTTTCTTTTCCCTTTGTACCAGCAGCTGGCACACATTGATATATCTCAGAATGTTACACACATACCTCTGTCCTGGCATTTGCCTACCACTTCCCTGAAATCTGTTGCTACCAGCTCAGCTATCTCTACTGACAGGTCACTGGTACACATATAGCATGAGTCCATTCTGCTGCCTTGATGACCACCTTGATCATTTCTGATGTCTTGTCTTCCTTGCTTAAGCTCTCAATGCCCATAGTGACCAAGTTTCTGGTCCCTAAAACTGTCTTGTTTCTCCCTGCATCGCTCATATCACCTTCACTTCATGTTTCATATGACTGCCAGACCAGTCTTCCCTGCAACCATTTTCCTTCAAGCTGCACTCCACCAGTCCCCCTTACTCTCCCTATTGGTTGGTTGCCTCCCTCTGTATGCTGCCTCTGATCCCTTAATCATTCTCCTTGTTCTTTTGGTATACGCTGTACCCATTGTTATCCACTCCTGGTTACAGCTCCTGTTTGTCCCCTCAAGCACTTGCTCTGTATTGTCTGTATAATGAGCAGCATTTCCCTGATATTCTTCGTGTCTCACTGTTGCAGTCATTACATTTGGGTAATCTGTTTGCAGGTTGCCCTCAGTCAGCCTGATTAACAAAGTCTTGGGTCCTGCGTTGGTTGCTGTCCCTTCTTCTATGACGTCAGGTCGTCAGGGGTATAAAACATGCAGCCGATGCCATTACATCAGTGTTTCTTGCCGTGCGGTGCCTGAAGCAGAAGCAATTCGGAAGTGCCAGTCGGCCGACTCCTGAAATTTTCGTTTTCGAGTTTCAGAACCGAAGTCTTCAACTTAAAGCTAAGTACCCCGTTGAGGAAACTTTTTCTTGCTCCTTACCGATGTCAGTAAAAGTTAATAATTGCATTACTTGTGGAAAGCAAATACCTCATAAACATTTTAATTCGTACTGTATTCCTTGCCTAGGCCCTGACCACGATGTACCTTGCTGCCAGTTTTGTGCCTTATTTAATCAGCGCACTATTCGTCGTTGGTATATTTTTGCCTCTAAATATTTTGGTTCTCGGTTTAATTTTCCAGAAATGTCGTCGGTTCGCCATCCGACTACCGGGATTCCGAAAAAATGCAAAGATAAAGACAGAGACAGGCCGCCGAGGTCCAAAACTGCCGACGACGCTTCTCCTAAGCCAGTCGCCAGTTCATCGATACTCAGAGAGGCACTTTTGCAGCCCTTGATACCCGCTACTTTTGATTCGCAGGCCACTACTGAGACCCATTCAGAGTCCGGTATGCTGTGAGATACTTCAACTATGGTACCCGCGGATGTCTCTACCTTGGATGGGTCTGGAGCCACTGTGAAGGCACCGGCTTCTGAGGGTGTATTCGGGCCTACAGACTTGCATATTAAATCGACACTTCCTTCATTACAAAGGCCTAAATCTCGATCCATGTCTAAAAAACTGACGCCCAGGCCACATGCTCAGGCCCCTATGCCTAAAAAACAAATTCTAAAAATGGCTGAAGATCTAATAACTCTAATCAGGGGTAGCCAACCCCCCCCCCCCCCCCCAAGAGGCCTAGGACTGAGCTTGATTATGAATCTTCTGATCAGGTTTCTGTTTCTTCTGACTCTTCTGATGACCTGGATTTGTCCATACCTGCTTATGAGGATTCTGATGCAGAGGATTCTATTCCCTCTGCTTCCCCTCCTGAGAATTTTTCTTTTGGGGAAACTTTACATACTTTAAGGGAGTATTTTCACTGGGAAAGCCAGGAATTTTCTGATTCAAAAAGGAGGCTTAGAGATTTCATTCTTCTACCTCAGCATAGGCCTTTGGCTATACCTCCTGTACTAGACATTGTTGATGATATTTTCTTGGAATCCACTTTGGCCCCTAATTACCTGCCTCCTGTTCCTAGTAAACCTGACAGATACTACAGGGTTCCTGAGTCCCACAAGTTCCTTTTCAAAAATCCTGTTGCAGATCCAGAGACTATTTCTCAGGGGCCAAAGGGTATTAAGGCTTCTACTGCTAAAAATTCTACCCCTTCTGATAGACACTCCAGGGCGCTGGATAGATGGGGTGAAAAGGTTTACACTTCTGTAACCTTGGCAATCAGAGCTTTAAACTGCCCATTTCATATGTTAAAATATCAGCAACATGTTATTGGACTGCTTAAACAGAAAATGATGTTGATTCCTGACTGTGTGGAAAATAAAGCTTTACAGGACTTAATGCATTCTGCTGAACAAGTTGGAAAACATACTTTGCAGTGTGGTTTTGATTCTTTAGAGGCCTCTTGCAGGGCTGCTGTTACTGGGTCTGTGCTTAGAAAGCATGCTTGGCTCAATGAGCAATCTTTGCCTGATCATGTTAAAGCTAAATTGTTGGATGCTCCTTTAAATCAGGACTGCCTGTTTGGCAACAAGGCTGAAGAAGTTCTTAAAAATATGGAAGATAAAGCTAAATCTATGCAAACTGTTAAAGATTTTTTACAAGTGCAACCTCCTAGATTTAATAGGCACTGGCCTACTAAGAATTAGTCCTTTCCAGTCCCTTCCAGGTCTTCTCAAGCCAAACCCAGACAGCAAAAACCCCAGGTTTCAGTCCCAGGGGACTCTCAGAACTAAGCAGTGGGGGGACCTCCACTTCCAAATCTGGAAATAACAAGACAACCCCCTATGGTAAACAGTCTCAATGACTTCCTTTTACAATTCCCAAGCACTTATCCTTTGACCACCCCTTTGGGGGGAAAGATTGCTCTTCATACAAAGAACTGGGAACTCATAACCCCAGGACAAATGGGTTTTAAATATAGTGTCCCAGGGATACAGATTTCATTTCCAAACATTGCCAACACCAAATGGGTGGCCAGACCTGCCCTCAAATCAGTGGGCAGAAGCTCAAAAACAAGTACTTTCCCTCTTAAGCATGGGGGCTATTCAGCTGGTACCAGAAGAGGAAAAGGGACAAGGTTTCTACTCCAGACTTTTTCTGGTACCCAGAAAAGACAAACCATGGCATCCAATCCTGGACCTGTCTACTTTAAACACCTTTCTGGAGATTCCAAAATTCAAGATGCTGACTCTTCACCAATTACTTCCTATGCTAGGCAAAGATGCCTGGTTGGCAACACTAGATTTAAAAGAAGCATACCTGCATATCCCAATCAGGGAATCTTGCAGAAGATACCTACACTTCAAAGCAGGCTGCATGCATTATCAGTTCTCTGCACTGCTCTTTGGCTTGTCTACTGCACCCAGGGTATTCACAAAGTGTCTGGCTCCAGTTATTGCATTTTGCAGGCAAAGAAGTATTCAAATATACCCATACCTGGACGACTGTCTAATTCAGGCAGAAAGCCAGGGCATACTTTTGAATCATCTGGCATTTGTAAAAAGGGTTCTAACTTGTCTGGGGTACACCATAAATGAAAAGAAATCACAACTGGTACCCTGTCAACAAATTACATTCCTGGGAGCAAACTTGAATACAACTTCCCAGATGGCTTGCCTCACGCCAGCAAAGCAAATTCATTTGGTAACCTATTTCAAACAAGTGGCCATGAAAACCCTGCTATCTGCAAGAAAAATACTGCAAGCCTTGGGGTTTATGGCATCCTGCATTCTTCTAATTCCATATGCAAGACTGCATATGAGGAAACTACAGTGGTATCTAAAAAGCCTATGGAGTCAACATTCACGCAGCCTGGAAACAATGATTCCTATCATACCTTGCCTACGCCTAGAGTTCTTCTGGTGGGCAGAGGCCTACCACAAAACAAGGGACTAACATTCACACTTCCCCCTGCCGCCCAAACCCTAACAACAGATGCATCAGACTATGCATGGGGGGTTCACCTGGCAGGGAAGTGCATTCAGGGCAAATGGAACCCAAGTCAAATGCACCTACATATCAATCAGAAAGAAATGTTAGCTGTACAGAATGCTCTGACAGCCTTCAAGGACTACATTCTTCCAGGACAACTAATGGTAAAGACGGACAACACCACTGTTATGTGGTACATAAACAAGCAGGGGGTACACATTCCTACCCCCTCTGCAGACTAGCCATGTCATTGTGGAACATGCCCTTGAGCTACCAAGTGCACCTACAAGCTCAATTCCTGCCAGGAAAATTAAATAAACTGGCAGACAGACTAAGCAGAAACCTCATGGACCCACACGAGTGGAAACTAGAACCAAGGATTTTCAACATGTTGACAAGCGAATGGGGGAGCCCAGACATAGATCTATTTTCCTCCCCCCAGAACTACCAGTTGGACATGTTTTGCACAAGGACTCCCCACAAACAAGCCTGGAAAGTGGATGCTCTGTCCTTAATATGGAAAAACCTATCAGTCTATGTCTTCCCCCCACTGCCTCTGCTCTCCAAAGTTCTACTAAAAGTCAAGCAGGACAAACTAAGGATGATCTTGATTGCTCCAGACTGGCCGCGCCAACACTGACACCCCCTCCTGCGCAGTGTGTCAAAGTTATCTCCTTGGCACCTGCCTCAGACCCCTTCCCTGCTGTCTCAGCAGGAGAACCAAGTTCTGCACCCTCAGCTTCCAACATTGAACCTTGCAGCCTGGCTAATCACTTAAATTCACCTTTATCATCCCTCAGCAAACCTGTGATAGATGTCACCTTAGAGGCAAGGAGACCTAGTACTAGAAAATCTTATGGTGAAAAATGGAAAAGATTCTGTGCCTGGAACCAATCTCAAGGAATGAGCACAACAGCACCCAATTTACCTCAGATTTTGCAATACTTAACTGAGATGCTTCACAAGGGCCTGTCTTTTTCCTCCATTAAAATTCATGCCTGAGCCATTTCAGCTCATTATAACACAGAACCTCCCCTCTTCTCTCGTCCTCTGCTCAAGCAGTACATCAGAGGGGCCAAAAACTTGAGACCACCCAGGAGAGCTCCGACCCCTGCCTGGGACCTTAACTTTGTATTGGAGAAACTCACTCTACCTCCTTTCAAGCCAGCTGCTACTGCAGACTTAAAATTTATATCTTGGAAAACAGCTTTCCTTTTAGCAATCACTTCAGCTAGAAGGATATCTGAATTACAGGCCCTTATGACAGTGAAGCATTTCATCATCTTTCAAGCGGACATGGTGTCACTCAGAACCAATCCATCCTTCATGCCCAAAGTGGTATCCAGTGTGGCTCTTAATCAATCCATTTATTTGCCAACCTTCTTTCCCAATCCACAGAACAAAGGTGAATGGATTTTGCATTCCTTGGATGTGCACAGACAACAACTTAGATTCTACTTGGACAGGACTAAACCTCGAAGAAAATCTGAACAACTGCTGGTAGCATTTGCTGCAGGGGTGGAGGGGAAGGCTATTTCAAAACAAACCATTTCTAAATGGATAAGCTATTGCATTCATTTCTGCTATAAGCACCATGGAAAACCTAACCCCAGGGGATCAGATCTCACTCCACCAGGGCTGCATCTACTTCTGCAGCCTGCCTCAGAGGTGTTCCTACCAGGGACATCCTAGAAGCTGCTACCTGGAGTTCTGTACATACTTTCACCAAGCATTATCATTTGCCAGTTTCCTCTAAAACCAGAGCAGGCTTTGCAACTGCTGTCTTGCAGGGCCTTATAGCTGGCCCTAAAGCTATATAAACTCCTCCTCCTAACCATAGCTTTGGGAATCTACCCAAATGTAATGACTGCAACAGTGAAACGAAGAACATAGTACAGTTGTGTACACTTACCATAAATGTAGATGTTCGAATGTATTCACTGTTGCAGTCCTGGTTACCCTCCCTCCAGCCCCCTAATTTTTTCTGGCTATACCTCTACTTTCATTTAATATGCTTAATAGCCTTTTTGGTGTATTTGCTTTTTGTTGGAGGTATACCTTTGTGTTTTTATGTTTATTTGCTCTCCACTAGGGAGGCACCTGACATCTGGGGCAAGAAAAACTGATGTAATGGCATCGGCTGCATGTTTTATACCCCTGACGACCTGACATCATGGAAGAAGGGACAGCAACTGACGCAGGACCCAAGACTTTGTTAATCAGGCCGACTGAGGGCAATCTGCAAGCAGATTACCCAAATGTAATGACTGCAACAGTGAATACACTCGAACATCTACATTTATGGCAAGTGTACACAACTGTACTCTCCTTTCTTCCTGTGTCCTTCCCATCTTGCTGAGAACTCCTCCCTTCATAATTCCTTCTTGTTGTACCTCTGGTGTTAGCTCCTACATAGTCACCTCTGACTTTACTTCACCTTTGTTTCTGATGTTTGTCCTTGTCCCTTGACCTTGGCTTCAATCTCCTTGACATCTCTTCACATTCCTGTCTGCCTTTCTGCTTGGCTGTACTTTGACAATGTCTACTCATATCCTCTTGTCCTCTGCCTGACTCTATCCTTCTTCTTCTACCCCTATCCTCTCTCCTGGCTTCCTGTTGCCCCCTTACACCCCCCATGATGTCCTTTCTCACCTGACAAGCTGACCCACTGCAGTCTCTAGTTTCCATATTTTCTCCAGAAGCTCCTCCATTCTTTTGTAGCTCCCACAGTCTTTGCTCCCCCCAAAGCTCCCTGAACCAGAGCTCTGCCTCACACACTGAACTCCTTACTCACCTGTTCACCCCCTTCCCCAGCTTTCATCCTGTTCAAATTTTGACTGTTCTTCTCTACTCTTTTTCTAAATTCTTTTTCTGTTTGCCCTAGAGAAGAGAATGTTGCCTACCGGTTGTCTTCCAATGTCCAACAAGATTAGTTAGTTTGACAGTGACTTATATGTATTGTACAGTGTGATCAGACTGAATTCCCCTCAGAACTCACTGGGGTCTGAGGCATAGCTGAATATTATCCAGAAAAAGTGTGTATGCTGTGGTAATCTTGTGTTACAATGTTCTTACTGCAGTTTTATCCCAGCCTAGTGACACTGCCAGCAGTTTCTGTAGTTACCTCCTACTGACACCTCTAGCCATCTAATATAAACCGTTTATATGTGCATCAATAATTCCAAAACTATGTTACATCCAAGCTATTGAAATATTTCAATGTAAAGCTTACACTGAAGAGCAACACAAGTGCACTGACACTTGACCTCCGTTTTGGGCCACTAAACAGATATTAATTCTTGTTCACATACCATTTATATATATATTGTCATAATTTCATATTTTTTAAATATCTCAACTAGCATGTAACACAGACAAAAGTGCATAGCCTCTTATGAAACCTCACAGATAGACAGACAAAATAAATTTCACAGTGTGTGTGTAGCATGAGTGGTTTCTGTGATATTGTGAGTTGTTTATAAAATCTTACACGATTAACATTCACTGTATTTATTGTGACTTATAAAATCCAGTTTAAGATCTCAAATCTAACAATCAGTACCACTTTAAAGATTTGTTTGTGCTGAGCAGTTTGGAAATTGCATTGCTTTATTAAACCTTATGGTACAGCACCAGAGATATAAACATGTGAGTACATAACTTTATTTTGTTAAACTCTTAGGATGCAATACTTGGAAGTTGGAGTATAAATTTCCAGAGCTCCATTGGAATGAATGATTTAATGTTAGAGCAAATCTTAGATATTATAGCCTGTGGGAACTGCAGATTAATTGCATACCTCTCAACTGTCCAGATTTTCAAAGACTGTCCAGATTTTTGCCTCACATTTTTGGTCTGTTCCTCAAAAACATTGTGGTTTTCTGGCAAATCACTTGGATGATCTGAGGACTGAAATCACTAAATAATGAGAAACATTTGAGTTTCAGACTTTAAATCCGTCAGAAAGCGCATGGCAACACAAACCCAGGTATTCTAGCAGGTTTCCATGTTTATAAGAGCAATATTTAAAATCTGTCCCTATTTTAGGGCCTTTGTCCCCCCATTATGTCAGCCTTGGTCCAGATTTGTAGCACTAAGAAGTTGAGAGGTATGATTGCAAGATGAATACTACAAAAAAAAGGTATCTTTAAAATGGGAAGAGTAACTGGGAAACCAGCATTATTCCTTTCAAGTGAATTTTCATGCAGCAGGAAAGTACAGAGGAGGCAGGAGATTGATATTGATCTCCCATACATTATGTTGTCAAAATACGTATGGAAAAGAAAAGTGGATTTCCCACTTAACAGAGACTACAAAATATCATTTTTCAGGGATAGTCTGTTCTGTGAGGGTGCAAGGTCCAAGTATGATTATCTGCTAACTCAGAATGCCTCACAAATTTTAGAGTTTTGGTCGATTGCCAAGTCCCATAAATGATGCTGCCTACTGATGCAAGCCAGGTTTTCTTTGAACTGACTTTCAGAACCAGCTAATGAAGTTGTCATCTCAATCATAATTGTCAACAAAAAGTATTTACGACAGTAGCTTTAAATTTTGGATTTTGGCTTGCTACTGGTAGGCAGTAAATTGTCTATTGTTTTGGGTGTTGTTATATAGTCATTAATAAGCTAAGAACAGAAACATATATCCCTCAATTCACAGACAATATCTTTTACTCAATTCAATGTAATTATTGTAGTCAATGCAGCATAAACCATGGTGTTTTACTAAAGCAAGCATTACAAACAATTACATTCCAAAACTTTTAATGCACCTGAAGCTTTTTATTCCTTTCTCAAATTACTTATATGCGATGGTTTCAGCTGCACATATTTTTCAACAATCACGAACAAGCATTCCAGAAGCAATAATTTTGAGAGTGCGACTGAAAAGCTTTGAGAGTCCAAATGTCCACATGTGGGGCTGTTTTTATTTTATTTTTTATTCATATACATTTTCCTCTGTCATCTCAGCATAGCTCGATGGAGCATACAGATAAAAAATCTGAAAATGGGAAAAGGCTGTTAAATGATCAACTAAGGTCAGATCAGTTTATTTTCCCTAGTTACTGGTTATTGGATAACAAAAATAAGCACCTGGTTAGAAAATCATTAACTTTTCAGTTAATTGCCATGACACATTACAGCTTTGTCCCTATTCTGAGCTGTCTGTTCTATAAAATTAGATAGCCCAAGTCTACATTGTTCTTGGGTCGGTCCAAGCACTTCTGGTCTTTTTCACGTTTAAACTTCACTGTAGTGATACTGAATTATTAATGAACTTAAAGGCTAGCTACTGTGGCAACATTAAGGGAAAATACTCGGCGATATCATTTGAAATGTGCACGCATCATTTGCCTGCATAAACAAAAAAGAAACCTGTTGACTTCACGCATCAATATCTTTGGAAATGATGTTCCAAAACATGATCGTCAGATGATGATTAAATGAAATGAAATTAAGTTACACGAGGGAAGGATTATCTCAAGTAGGGTGATGCAAAATAGGGCAGGATTTATGAATTTTCCACAGTGTTATATAATGAAAGCAAACAAAAAAAAAAGACCACCTAAATTCTGAAAAATGGAAATTGGGATTTAATATGTATTTCTTGATGTGGATCTTTTTCAGGAATTAAATTGTGAAAAAAAAGTAAATTGAGTCATTGCATGTGTTTTTTCCCTCTCAAAGTAGTATATTAAGTACTGTCATCATTTTAGATCTCAGTTTTGTGATTGAACGTACAACAGTAAAAACATAGTTTTGTCCATGTCTGATACATTTACCATCCCCTAGGGTTTTATTTTATGTAAAATGTCATTTTCATTTAGTGACTCCATACCATTTTAATTTAACTTTTAATTGATTCATTTGTTAATGGTTAAGTAAACTAGCCATCCTCTAACCCTCGTCATCCACAAACTGGTCCACCAGGTAAAGAGTAAATGCAGTATATTATGTGGACAGTTTCGAGCAGCCATTCACTCAACATGTTTTTTGAAAGTTGGGAGGGAAGCAGAGTACCATCAAAAAGCCCACACCAACACAGGATCAACGTGTAGATTCCATAAAGACAGCGGCTAGAGGTCAGCGTTAAATATCTGTCAACATGTTCACAACTGAAGGTTAATTCCTCAGGTGGGTTTCAGTGCAAAGTAGCCTCCCAATTACTGCTAGCCTAAAAAGAATTAAACCTGTTTTGCTTGATAAGGGGCTTAGATAGTCCATCTTGTTGTCTTGCTAGGACCCCTGACTCTAGATTGGACTGCAGATTGCAATGTGATAGAGTTAAGAGTTCTGAGACCACCAAAAGTGAATACTGAATCTAATACCAAATAATCTTGTTTAAATGCCTGATTGTGAGCAGTAACCCATCATTCATCAGTAGGTTCCCAGCTACTGATGCAGGATAAAAGTGTTTTCCCTCCAGAACCCTAACATGTTCTTCGTCTTTCACTGTTGCAGTCATCACATTTGGGTTATCCCTGCCAGGGTAGCTTTCGGCCGGCCTGAATACCAGAGGCTTAATATTTCTACATCGGTTGCTGTTGCTTCAGGACTGATGTCAGGTTGTCAGTAGTATAAAGTAAGGCAGCCGACCCCATTACATCAGTCTTTCTTGCCATGGAGGCTGAAGCTGAAGCAGTTCGCATGAGTGCCGGTCAGCCGCTAACTGAGTTTCATCTACTGAATTGAAGTTGAAGTCTTCTAAAGCTAAGTACCCCATTGGGGATCCTTTTTTCTTGCACTAGCCAGTGTCAAAAAAAGTTAATAATTGTCTTGCCTGTGGGAAGCAAATACCACACCGAGACTTTCATTCTTGCTGCGTCAATTGTTTAGGCCCAGACCACGA
Organism: Protopterus annectens; assembly: GCF_019279795.1. Taxonomy (NCBI): domain Eukaryota; kingdom Metazoa; phylum Chordata; order Ceratodontiformes; family Protopteridae; genus Protopterus; species Protopterus annectens. The sequence goes on along the minus strand of NC_056741.1, from coordinate 852,864,049 downwards.
TGTCCCCCATTGTTGCTTCTGTGCTTTGTTCAACGCCAAAACTATCTGTCGTCAGGCCATTATTGTAGCTAGATATTTTAGCTTTCAGTCCTTGAATTCTAATATGGCTTTGGTAAGCCATCCAACAGCAGATCTTCAGAAAAAATGTAAAGATAAAGACAGAGACAAACCGCACAGGTCCAAACCTACCGACGATGCTTCCATTAAGCTAGTCGCCAGTTCCCCGATCCTCAGTGAGGCTCTTTCTCAGCCCCTGATGCCCACATCTGTGGATTCACAGGCCGTTAGCAAGACCCTTTCGAAGTCCGGTATGCCACAAAACTCTTCTTCAACTAAGGATCCTGTGGTCATCTCTACCTTGGATGGGTCCGGAGCCACTGAGCAGGCACCGGCTTCCAAGGAAGTCCTTCACACTACTGATTCTCGACACAAATTGACATCTTCTTTCGCGACTACCATTATTTCGAAAACAACTGAGCTTCCTAGGCCTAGGGTATGAACCACACCCAAGAAACTGATGACCCAATCTCAGGTGCCTTCTTTCCTGCCCCAGTCTCAAATGATTAAAATGGCGGAAGAACTTATCATGCTGATCAGGGGAAGCTAAGCTACCCCCAGCAAAAGGAAAAGAGATCTGTCCCCTGTAGTTTTGTCTGAACAACAGTCAGATGACTCCTGATGCATCTGAATATGAAGACATGCAACCCTCTCTACTTATGAGGATTTTGATGCAGAGGATTCCATCCCTTCAGCCTCTCCCTCAGAGGATTTTTCCTTTGGGGAAACCCTTCATACCTTAAGGGAGCATTTCCAATGGGAGAGTCAAGACTACCCTCAGTCTAAAAAGAGACTCAGGGAATTCTTAGATCTTCCACAGCACAGACCCTTGGCCATCCCCCCAGTCTTGGATGTTGTGGAGGATGTTTTCCTGGAATTCAGTTTGACCCCTGACACCCTTCCTCCTGCACCCAGAAAACCAGACAGGTATTATAGAGTCCCTGACTCACACAAATTTTTTTTTAAAAATCCTACTGCTGACCCTGAGGTAATTTCTCAAGGGCCTAAAGGGATTAAAGCAACCTCTGCTAAGAATCCAACCCCCTCAGATAGGGATTCCTGTGCACTAGACAGATGGGGTAAAAAAGTATACACACCAGCTACTCTTGCTATCAGGGCACTAAATTGTCAGTTCCATATGCTAAAAATTCAGCAGCTTCCCTGGAACTCCTCAAACAAAAATGTCTTCCTTTCCTGCTTGTGCAGAATCTAAAGAGTTACAAGAGTTAATGCATTCTGCAAGTCAAGTAACTAAACACACCTTGCACTGTGGTTTTGATGTCCTAGAAGCTTCTTGCAGTGCAGCAGTCACTGAATCTGTCATTAGAAGGCATGCATGGCTTAAGGAACAGCCCCTGCCAGACCATGTCAAATCTAAATTGTTGGATGCCCCCTTGCACAAAGACAATTTATTTGTCAGTAAGGCAGAAGAGGTTTTAAAAAGATGGAAGAAAAAGCAAAATCTATGCAAACAGTTAAGGATTTCTTACAGGTCCAGCCACCCAGGATCAGCAGGCATTGTCCCACCAAGCACTGGTCCTTTCCTGCTCCCACTAAGCCAGTGCAGCCCAGGCCCCGGGGAACCAGACCCCCTCAGAGAGCAGTCACAGGAAATGCAGAGGTCTAAGCAGTGGACTACCTCCATTTCAAAACCAGGGAGTTCTAAGCCACCCGTTTATGGTAAGAACTCACAATGACTCACCTCCCCCACCCCCTCCCTCTGCCCACCTTCAGCTTCACTTACACCTAGGAGGAAAACTCTCCTTTCACGCAAGAACCTGGGCCACCATTACCAACGACCACCGGGTTCTCAACATAGTGTCTCAGGGATACAAATTTTCCTTCCATACCCTTCCAACCCCAAAAGGGTTCCTAGATCTACCTCCAAATCAGTGGGCAGAGGCTCAAAAGCAAATTCTTTCCCTGCTTTCTATGAGGGAAGTAGAGCATGTTTCTACAGAACAGATAGGCCAAGGTTTCTACTCCAGACTTTTTCTGGTGCCCAGAAAAGAGAACACCTGGCACCCCATCCTCAATCTATCCATTCTAAACACCTTCCTGGTGATCCCAAAATTCAAAATGCTCACCCTCCAGCAACTGCTACCCATGCTCTCCAAGGATGCTTGGCTAGCCACCCTAGATCTAAAAGAGGCTTACCTCCACATTCCTATTAGGGAATCATGCAAGAAATATCTCTTTTTCAGGGCAGGATCTCACCACTTTCAGTTCTCTGCACTTCCCTTTGGCTTATCTACTGCTCCCAGAGTTTTCACAAAATGTCTGGCTTTGCAGACAAAGGAAATATCCAGATTTACCCATAGTTAGATGACTGCCTTATTCAGGCAGCCAGCCAGGAAAAGCTGCTCAAGCACCTGGCCTTTGTAAAGACTCTACTAACCTCCCTAAGAAATCCAAACAGGTGCCCACCCAAAGGATTATCTTCCTGGGAGCAAGCCTGGACACAGTATCCCAGATGGCATTCCTTACACCAGAAAAACAAATTTTCCTGACAGCCTACTTCTCTCAACTAGCCACCAGACCCCAGTTATCTGCAAGGAAGACCCTGCAAGCTGCATATGAGGAAACTTCAATGGTACCTAAAAAACCTTTGGTGTCAACGCTCTCAAGACCTGCAGACTCTTATACCTATAATTCCTTGCCTCAGAAAAGATTTTCTTTGGTGGGCAACAGCATGCTCCAACAACAACAAGGGACGCCCTTTCTCACCACCCCCACCACCCAGACCCTCACCACAGATGCATCAGACTATGCTTGGGGTGCACACCTGGACGGCAGGTGCATACAGGGCCAATGGAGCCCACAGAAAATCCCTTTGCACATCAACCAAAAAGAGACAATGGCTGTCCAGCACATCTTAATAGCTTTCAAGCCCCTTCTCTCCCCAGGGGCTCTCCTGATCAAAACAGACAACACCACTGTGATGTGGTATATCAACAAGCAGGGAGGGACTCACTCCTACCCTATATGCAGGCTGGCCATTACCCTTTGCACACAGCCTCTGCAATGCAATTGCACCTGTTAGCACAATTTCTGCCAGGTTCTCTCAACTCTCTGGCAGACCAATTAAGCAGAAATATTTTGGACCCACACGAGTGGCAGCTCAACAGAAGAATCTATACCCTAATAACTCAGAAATGGGGCACCCTGAAGGTTGACCTCTTTGCCTTCCACACCAACCATCAGCTCAGCAAATTCTGCACCAGGGAGTATCACTGCATGGCTTGGAAAGTGGATGCCCTGTCCTTCCCCTGGGTCACTCTATTGGTCTATGCTTTTCCTCCACTACCTCTCATCCCCAGGGTACTGCCCAAAATAAAGGAGGAAAAACCAAAGACAATTCTTATAGCTCCTGACTGGCCTAGCCAGCACTAGTACCCCTTGCTGCACAGCCTGTCCCCACTGCCACCATGGCATCTTCCTCAGATTCCAAACCTCCTGACCCAGAGGGAAGGGGAATTCATGCATCCCAAATTGCAGACACTCAGTTTGGCAGCTTGGCTTATTCCTTAACCTCGGATCAATCTGCCAACCTCAGTAAACAGGTTCTAGATATTACACGTGAGGCCAGATGCCCTAGCACTAAAAAGTCTTATGCTGACAAATGGAAAAGGTTCTGCACCTGGATCCAGGATAAGGGAGCCAATACGGCACAGACCAACCTCCCTCTCAACCTGGATTACGTAGCTGACCTACTACACAGTGGCCTCTCTTTCTCAGCTATAAAAATTCTTGCCTCTGCTATCTCTGCTCATTTCCCCACTGAGCAGCCCCTTTTCTCACACCCTTTGATCATACAGTTCCTAAGAGGGGCTAGCAAATTGAGGCCACCTAGAAGAGCACCAACCCCGGCTTGGGACCTTAACTTTGTGTTGGAAAAGCTCACCCTGCCCCCTTTCGAACAAGCTTCTTCTGCAGAGCTAAAATTTCTCTCCTGGAAGACAGGTTTCCTTCTGGCCATCACTTCAGCCAGAAGAGTCTCTGAGTTGCAAGCGATCATGGCTGTGGAACCCTTCATCATCTTCCATGCTGACAGGGTATCCCTCAGAACTAACCCATCCTTCATGCCAAAGGTGGCGTCCAGTGTGGCTCTATTCATTCATTTGCCCACCTCTTTTCCTAATCCCCAGAACAGGGGGGAAGGGATCCCGCACTTTCTCGATGTGCACAGACAGCTCAGATTCTATCTAGACAGGACTAAATCCTTCAGAAAGTCTGATCAATTGCTGGTTAGCTTTGCTACAGGGGCAGAAGGGAAAGCCATCTGCAAACAAACCATTTCCAAATGGATAGCACACTGCATCAATTTCTGCTACAAACAACATGGAAAGCCTCCCCCTAAGGGGGTCAGGACTCACTCCACCAGAGCAGCCTCCACCTCTGCAGCTTTCCTCAGAGGAGTCCCCACCAGGGACATCCTGGAGGCTGCCACTTGGACATCTGTTCACACTTTTACCAAACATTACCACCTGCCTATTTTCTCCAAATCCAGGGCAGGGTTTGCCTCTGCAGTTTTGCAGGGCATCCTAGCCAGCCCCTAGTTTCTTTGACTCCCTCCACGCATTTCCTAAGCTTTGGGAATCAACCGAAATGTGATGACTTGAACAGTGAAACATGAAGAACATAGTACAGTTGTGTACACTTTTACCATAAATGTAGATGTTCAAGTGCATTCACTGTTGCAGTCCTGGTTTCCCTCCCTCCATCCCCTTTTCTTCTCTTTCCTTACAAGGGACATATTGGTATTTACTTTCTACTGGTGGGGTTCTTCCACCAGTACCTGGCTCCTACTTGGGGGCTCCTGACAGGTTAGGGCAAGAAAAACTGATGTAATGGTGTTGGCTGCCTTACTTTATACTACTGACAACCTGATGTCAGTCCTGAAGTGACAGCAACCGACGCAGAAATACTAAGCCTCTGGTATTCAGGCCGGCCGAGGGCTACCCTGGCAGGGATAACCCAAATGTGATGACTGCAACAGTGAATACACTCAAACATCTACATTTATGGTAAGTGTACACAACTGTACTTTTCCTGGCCTTTTTAGTAGGACGGAATCAGTTAACTCAACAGAACAGGAACAAGAGCATTCATGTATATTATTTAACAATAAATTATTGTCTGCAGAAATGCAGAAGTCATTGCAGATCATTAAGGATTCTGTAGAGATTTAACTAATCTTGGGTTTTTAGTATTAAATCTGATTGTTATGGGCACAATACGCAGTTACTGCAAATTCTGTGCTCCAGTAATATTTACTTATACGGTGTGACTAGAATGTTTTCACATTCCTTTCTGTAGTAATATTTATATGAGTCATTCTGTTTTAATTAGTCTTAGAAAACTGAAACAGCATGAAACCTTTAATCAGCTGTCAGAGTAGCTGGCTTGTTTCATCTGTAGGTAAAGGAACCATTCTTGCTTACTGTGCTTCATAAAATGAAAACATTAAATGCTTCACATTACAGTGGATAAGAACATACAACAAATAATGGCTGCTGTGTATTGTATATTTTTATCTCTGTTATGGACATACCCAATGAGCTTCAAGAAAAACTGAAGTAATCAGCAGCTGTCACTCAATGTGTGCTTGTTTTGCCCAGTGCCTTCAACCTAACGCTTTAACATTGTTTTAGTGCTTTCCTGAAATTTGTGCATCATTAAAATGCAGTCGTGAGAAATATGTTTGTTTGTATCAGCCCTGTATTTATTAATGTGATAAGCATCCTGATTTAGTGGTTAGAGACAGCTCTGCCATATAAGTAGAAAAACTGTGAGCACACACACATTGTAGTCTCCATTAAGCAATAGAAACTGATAAGATTTATAGGAATTTGTCATGCAACTTCTAGAATACAGTTGTGTAATACAGTGGCTTCATAGGTTCATAGGAGTTTAATGATCACAAGGGCCTTTTTAAGCCTAGTCATGCATCCCAAGTCTCTGACAAGTTCTGCTACCCTTGATAAGTGTAGCAGGGGCTTGGGAGATGAAACATTTACAGGCTGCCTGTGTCCATTAGAGACATAGGTGTCAAATCAGGGATACATTTCCTGTTCTCTAGCCAATTTTCCAAGTTACACTTAAATTGAGTTAGGGAGGAACTCTGCTTCATATGGATAGGGAGCCTGTTCCAGAGAAGGGGTAGTTTCTGGTATACATACTTGTTTCTCCAGCAGGTCTGATTTATACCACAGGCAAGGTTTAAGTGTTTAGAATGGGTAAGTCTAGTGCTATTTATTTTGCAGATATGCAGGAGGTCCATCAGAGTGGGGTCTGACAATGCCTTGTATGACAGGCATAGATCTCCCCTCAACAGCCTGTAGAAGGCAGAATACAGGGATAGGGCCTTGAGACTTAATGGCTAAGGTCTGTGCCTCACAGCACCAGAGCCAGAGATTCAGTCATCACCCCCACTAAGGAGATGTTCTTCGTGTTTCACTGTTGCAGTCATCACATTTGGGTTTTCTGCTTGCAGTAGCCTTCAGTCGGCCTGATTAACAAAGTCTTGGGTCCTGCATCGGTTGCTGTCTCTTTTTCCATGACGTCAGGTCGTCAGGAGTATAAAACATGCAACCAATGCCATTACATCAGTTTTTCTTGCCGTGCGGTGCCCGAAGCAGAAGCAGTTCGCAAGTGCCGGTCGGGCGACTCCTGAAATTTTTGTTTTCGAGTTTCAGAAACAAAGCCTTCAACTAAAAGCTAAGTACCCTGTTGGGGAAACTTTTTTGTACTCTAAACCGATGTCAGTAAAAGTAAATAATTGCATTTCTTGTGGAAAGCAAATACCTCATAAAGATTTTCATTCGTACTGTATTCCTTGCCTAGGCCCTGCCCAAGACGTACCTCACTGTCGGTTTTGTGCCTTATTTAAACCACAAAATATCCATCTTCAGTATATTTTCACTTCTAAATATTTTGGTGCTCAGTTCAATTATCCCGATATGTCTTTGGTAAACCATCCGACTACCGACATTCCGGAAAAAACGCAAAGATAAAGACATAGACAGGCCGCCGAGGCCGGTACTCAGTGAGGCGCTTTCGCAGCCCCTGATACCCGCTACTTCAGATTCTCAGGCTTCTACTGAGACCCATTCGGAGACCAGAGATGCTTCAACTGTGGAACCTGCGGATGTCTCTACCTTGGATGGGTCCGGAGCTGCTGTGCAGGCACCGGCTTCTGAGGGTGTATTCAGGCCTACTGACTTGCATATTAAACCAATGCCATCTTCTTCTTCAAGGCCTAAAACTCAAACCATGCCTAGAAAACTGATGCCCAGATTGCATGGTCAGGCCTCTATGCCTAAAAAACAAATGATAAGAATGGCTGAAGACCTTATTACTTTAATTAGGGGAAGTCAACCTTCCCCCTTTAAGAGACCTAGGACTGAGTTTGCTTATGATACTTCTGACCAGGATTCTGAAATTTCTGTTTCCTCTGATGACCAGGATTTTCCCTTATCTACCTATGAGGATTCCGATGCTGAGGACTCAATTCTCTCTGCCCACACCCCCCCCCCCCCAGAGGATTTCTCTTTTGGTGAAACCTCGCATACTCTCAGGGAGCATTTTTGTTGAGAAAGTCAGGATTTCTCTGATTCTAAAAAGAGGCTTAGGGATTTCTTACTCCTACCTCAGCATAGGCCTTTAGCCATACCTCCTGTACTAGACATTGTGGATGATGCTTTTTTCAGAATCCAGCTTGGCCCCTGACTCTTTACCTCCTGCTCCCAGAAAACCTGATAGATATTACAGGGTTCCTGACTCTAACAAGTTCCTTTTCAAAAATCCTACTGCGGATCCTGAGACCATTTCACAGGGACCCAAAGGCATTAAAGCTACTACTGCCAAAAATCTTACCCCCTCTGATAGAGACTCCAGAGCACTGGATAGATGGGGTAAGAAGGTATACACTTCGGCAACTTTGGCCATTAGGGCCTTAAGCTGCCAGTTTCATATGTTAAAGTATCAGCAGCATATTATTGGATTGCTTAAACAGAAAATGATGTTGATTCCTGATTGTGCTGAAAATAAGGATTTACAGGATTTAATGCATTCTGCTGAACAAGTTGGAAAATTTAGGTTCATAGGTTCATACTAGGCTATCTGCCCTAGGGCATTTATAAGCCTAGCCAGAGTGTGTTTGGCTTTCGCCACCCATTTTAAATTAATTTTGCTATGCCCTTTTTCGAGGTTAGTATACTGTGCCTCTGTCTAACAGTGACACAGAAGTGATACCCAGGGTAAACCTACGATGTCCCATCCACTCATCAAGATTCCTCTTGAAGAGAGTCAATGAGGGACTTTGCCTAACCTGGACTGGGATTTTATTCCAGAGTGAAGGGAGCCTCTGGGTTATGAATCTGTCCCTCCAGCATGTCCTATTTATTTCAGTGCTGAGGTTCAAGTCTCTCGAGCGTAGCTCGATGGGATTTGGATTTTCTGAGGTGCAGCATGTCCATTAATTCCGGGTTGGACATGGCTTTATACGTCAGGCACAGATTGCCTCTGAGCAGGCGGTATGCCACTGAGTAGAGCTGGAGTTTCTTTAACCAGGCAGCATATGGCATCTGTTTGAGCCCTTTGATCCTCTTGGTAAGGTACTTTTGGGGTCTTTCCAGTTGCTGCAGGTGTCTGGTAAGGTACATCCCAAAAGGGGCATTGTACTCAATTATGGGCCTGATGAGGGATGAGTAAAGAGGCACGATGACCTCCCCTGATCTAGATGTGAATCCCTTCATGATTAGGTGGGCTATATAAAATGTTTTTCTAACCACTTTGGCCATGGGGTTGTCAAATGAGAGATTGCTATCAACTTGGGTCCCCAGGTCCCTAATTACTTCTTCTGTACTTAATGGATTACCACCTATGTGGTAATTTGTGGGCACTTTGTTTTTGCCAAAGGGATGACTATACACTTTTTGGCATTTAGCTTGAGGCCATGGCTCTGGCACCAGTTGTCTGTTCCTATGAGGCCCTTTTGGAGGATGCTTGTGTCAGCTGGAGAGTCGATTATGGCGCCCAGTTTGCAGTCATCTGCGAACTTGGTCAGCCACAGTCCTTCCGTGTTGGCCTGTACCTCCGAGAAATATATACCGAACAAGAGAGGTCCCAGGACTGAGCCTTGTGGGATGCCACTTGTAACTGGTTTGGAGTCTGACATGGCTCCAGCAATTCTAACCATGTGGGTTCTGTCCTTGAGCCAGTTTGCAACCCATCTAGTTATATAGGGGTTTATATTTAAGCTGGTGAGCTTATCTATAATGCCCGAGTGGGGTATTGTATCGAAGGCTTTTGCGAGGTCCAGGTAGGCTGTGTGGACCACCTTCCCCTCGTCAATGGCCTTGGTGACTGTTTCAAAGAAATCGACCAGGTTTAAGAGGCAGGATCTGCCCTTAACAAAGCCGAACTGGGTAGGATCCAGTGTCTGTAGGTCCCCAATATCTTTATTTATGAGGTCCATGATGATCCTTTCCATAGCTTTGCAGACCAAGCTAGTCAGGCTTATGGGGCAATAGTTTCCAGGATCCGTTGAGGCACCACCTTTGTGGAGAGGGACCACTGTTGCTGTACACCTCGCTTTGGGTACATATCCTTTAGTAAGGCTGAGATTGAACAGTAGTTTTATGTTTGGGTTTAGCTCTTTTTGGAGTTCATGTAGGACGCAGCCCGGGACACCGTCTGGTCCCATTGATGCTGTGTTTTTTGCTTTGGAGAGGGCAGCTCTTACCTGAGCATCTGAGATGTCAGGGGGGCAGCACTCTGCTGTGATAGATATTTGCCCTTTTGGTGGGGAGGGGGGGGAGAAGTTTGCGCTGAACCTGTCAGCTAGGATGTTGGCAATGTCTGTGAGTTTGGTGTATTTTTTGTCATTTTGGACTAATTCTGAGCATATCTGGGAATTCCCACCCAGGCTCCTAACATAACTAAAGAAAGCCTTATGATTATCCTTAGTGTCCTGTGCAATGTTTCTCTCGAAGCTGGCCTTAGACGATTTTATGAGTGCCCGTAGTTTTTTGCTAATACTGATCAGAGATGCCTTCCCTTTTTGGGATTTTGCTCTATCATGTAGTAGCTTCCTCCTTCTATTGTATAGTTTGTTTATGGCTGGGGTCCACCAGACAGGACGTCTGCCTTTGGAGGATTGGGTCTTGGTTTTATTTGGGATTGCATGATCCATGCATTCCTGAAGGTGTTCATAGAATGCGTTTATAAAGGATTCTGCGGTCTGGGCCGTATTTTCCACAGGCCCGGGGGCTTTGAAGGATTCCACCTCGGTTTTGAGGAGTGTGAAATTTGCTTTAGAGAAGTTTTTCACTGTGGTTTTCTGGGCAAGGGGTGGAGTCAGGATGTGAATATCCAGTGAGATTAGTTTATGGTCTGATCTTACCAGTGAGGGATACACTTCTGGTCTGGAGCATAGAGTCCCCATGCTGGTGATGATCAGGTCCAGTATGTTTTCCCCTCTTGTGGGAGTGGTAACAAGTTGTTTCATAGCATTTGAGTTTATAAGTTCTAGGAACCTTTGGGCTAGGGTGTTGGAGCTAGAGTAATGCTCCCAGTCTATGTTTGGGTAGTTGAAGTCGCCCAATATAATGGTGTTTGGAGAGACCTTCATATTTTCCAGTGTTCTCAGGAAGGCCGAGTGGGGTTCCTGGGTTTGGGAGGGTGGTCTGTAGCAGGCTATAAACTGGAAGGCAGTTTTACCCACTGTTAGTTGCACATGGATAGTCTCTGATGCTTCGTGCTGTGCCACCAACCTGGAGGTGTGGGTATCTTTGACGAATATTGATACTTCCCCTCCTTTTGTGGTTCAGTCCAAGTTTTGGGGCCAAAAAGCATGGTATGAGGTATAACCTGGTAGTGCTGGGGTGCTCTCGGGAGCCTTGAACCAGGTTTCTGTTACTGCACAGATATCGATGTTCTCCATGCTAAGGAGAGTTTCAAGTGCGTGCATCTTGAGGTTTAGACTTCTGGCATTGAGTAGCATTACTCTTAGTTTCTTATCCCTTGTGATACCTATGGAGGTGGGTTTGTCTTTTGAGCTTTGCCTAAAAAAGGCACTATGGGGGTAGCAAGAGCCTTTGCCAATGTCCAAAAGCCCAGGGGTGACAGGTGCAAGCCGTCCCTAGCGAAGCATCGTGGCTTGTCGAGCATGTCATCCCAGGCTGACAGGCATTGGATCCCCTTTGAATGACACCAATACTTAAGCCAGTTGTTGAAATTGATCATCTTGTCTTCATATTGTGGCATCATTCTTGGTGAGGGTAAGATGCTACTCAAGGTCAGGGTCATACTGGCCTGGGCTACATGCTCAGAGAGCTCCTCTATGTCTCTTTTCATGTAGTCCAGGGAGGTACGTCTCAGGTCATTCACACCAGCATGGACAATGACTGAATCATATTTGTACTTTCCTTGGAGTGACCTGAGTGCTTGTGTTATGTGGCGGATCCCAGCACCCGACAGGCAGCTCACCGTGACCTTCTGCTTGTTCAGCCTGGTGAGCGGGACGTCAGTGTGCCTGACGATAGAGTCACCTATTACAAGTGTATCAGGTGTGTTGTTTAGCCTTAAGGGCTGTGATTGTTCGGCACACTGGCTTTGTGAGCTATGTGTTGCCTGTGTTTTGTTTTGGGGTAGCAGTTGCTTGGGTGTCTGCTTTGGAGGTCTCTGCTGCTTAGGCAGATTTTTATTTAGAGCCTCCGAGTATGTTTTTGTGTGTTTATGTGTTTGGTTTGCTGTCGTGGTAGGTCTATGTGAGACTGGAATTGTAGTGAGTGTGGTTTCCTTCTCCTCCTGGCTGGTTATGCCAGTACTGAGTTGAGAGAGCTTAGCCTCCAGTTTGGCTATATGGTTGCATCTCTCACATGTGTTGGAATTTGTTGGGAGGAGGAGAGGGTTGTCTGTGTACATGAGGCAGTTGTAACATTGCCTCAAGATTCCCAGATTCGCCAGCTGGACCGGAGAGGAGATTGACAACTGACCTTTGGACATGCTAGAATAGTATTGGGAATTCCTTTATTATTGAAAAAAGGGCCATTGGGAAACAAGGTACTCAAGGGGAGTTTGTGAGGGTGTAGTGCTTTTAATTTTTTAGTGCTGACTTATATAATTGCTTTAGTGAGCAAGTACCAGGTAACTTAAATGCAATGTGTTACAGGTAACTTAAATGCAAAAATGACAAAGAGTAACTTTCTTTCAAGTGAAACAAGGAAATAAGTACAGTAAGCAATGCAGATATTACTAGAGATCCACAGAAGTGCTGAAAAGCCGCGTTTTAGGTGGAATTAGTGTTTCAGGGAAATAACAAGCAAACAAACAACAAGCATACAAACAAAGCTAGATTCAGCAGGCCTGGATCCAATCTATGCTACAGCAAACAAGGTGTACCAATTTCAGTAATATACAGTTCAAATATGCAGGCACTATAAGCCTTTAACCAGAAATTCCCAGCTCAGAAGAGCAGAGTCCAGCCTCTCCTCCCACAAGAGTGCAGACCACGAACTTTCTTAATGTAAAATAACTGGCCTGAAGGCCAAGTGCTTAAACCAGAACTAAGACACTTTTAGGATAACAGACACTGAGCCCTCAATCAGCAGTTCCCAACTTAGAAGGATGTAAGCTACCTGTCCTGCTACCACAGTGCAGGCCACAAACCTTCCTAATGTAAAACAACTGGTCTGAAGCCCAAGTGCTTAATCCAAAAGACTTAGAATGATAGCTACACTTTAATCAAGTTACTACTAAGCAGCAATAAATACAATTGAATACTTTAAAGAATGCCTGGATTAGTGCTCAAGTCATACAAACAAAGCTAGATTCAGCAGGCCTGGATCTAGTCTATGCTACAACAAACAATGTGTACCAATTTCAGTAAGAAGCAGTTCAAATATGCAGGCACTATAAGCCTTTAACCAGAAATTCCCATCTCAGAAGGGCAGAGTCCAGCCTCTCCTCCCACAAGAGTGCAGACCACAAACCCTCTTAATGTAAAATAACTGGCATGAAGCCCAAGTGCTTAAACCAGAATTAATACACTTTTAGAATAACAGACACTGAGCCCTCAATCAGCATTTCCCAACTTAGAAGGCTGTAAGCTACCTGTTCTGCCACTACAGTGCAGACCACAAACCTTCTTAATGTAAAACAACTGGTCTGAAGCCCAAGTGCTTAAACTAAAAGGCTTAGAATGAGTTACACCAAGCAGTAATAAATACAATTTGAGTACTTTTAAGATGACGCAAAAGCAAAATAAAGTAGGAAGAAACACAAATACAGTAAAAGCAGATACATTTTTTTTTTCACAACTGAACTTCTTAGGTAACAGAAGGTTGAAACCTGAGGCAGCTTTTAAGAAAGAAATCTCAAAAGAACCAATGAGGTGCTTAGTCTAAGCTGTAGTCCAGGTGACCTCAGTCAGCCAATGACCTCAAACAATTCTCTCTCACTGAAATGCCTGATGGCTTTGGCTAAACCAAGATGTCCCTGAATATGTGCTCAGACACACAACCTCCACAAACACTAGGCCCAAATACAAGCCTGAATATGGAAATGCTACAAATATCCCCACTACTTGTAACAAACTGCAGAAATGTTTCTCACAGCTGAAAAGCAGCAGTGAGCCTTTAAATGAAAGTTTTAAACAGCTAAAGGAGCCTCTAGAAAAAAGAGTTTAACTACAACAAGTTATCAGAAACAAACAACCCAACAGATGCTTAATAAAAGTGGACAATTTCCAGTTAATAACTCACACACAGTGAAACTAGCTAGAAAAATACACAGTACACAAAGTGCTATAAATAACAAAGAAATAAAGAACAAAATAAACAAAAAACAGGCTACTTAATGTTATATATTATAGCTTTGAGTTTCCTCAGTGTCCTTCCTTCGATTAGCTGAGTGTGAAATACTTTGCAATGTGGTTTTGATTCACTAGAGGCATCTTGCAGGGCTGCTGTAACTGGGTCTGTACTTAGAAGGCATGCTTGGCTTAAGGAGCAATCCTTGCCAGATCATGTTAAAGCAAAATTACTGGATGCTCCCTTAAATCAGGACCACCTGTTTGGCAACAAGGCAGAAGAAGTTCTTAAAAAGCTGGTGGAAAAAGCTAAATCTATGCAAACTGTTAAAGATTTTTTACAAGTACAACCTCCAAGATTTAGTAGGCATTGGCCTTCTAAGATTTGGTCCTTTTCTGCCTCTTCCAGACCTTCTCAGTCCAAACCCAGATCCAGCAGAGCACCCAGGCTTCAGTCCCAGGGTACGCACAGGACTAAGCAGTGGGGGGCCTCCACTTCCAAATCTGGGAGTAATAAAACTCCCCCTATGGTAAACTGTCTCAATGACTTCTTTTTAAAACTTCCAAGCACTTTTCAACTGACTGCCCCTTTGGAGGGAAAGATTGCTCTGCATGCAAAGAACTGGGAACTCATTACCCAGGACAAATGGGTTTTAAATACAGTGTCCCAAGGATACAGATTTCACTTCCACACTTTACCATCCCCAAGCGGTTGGCCAGATCTACCCCCAAATCAGTGGGCAGAGGCCCAAAACCAAGTACTCTCTCTCTTAAACATAGGGGCTATTCAATTGGTACCAGAAGAGGAAAAGGGACAAGGTTTCTACTCAAGACTTTTCCTGGTACCCAGGAAAGACAATTCATGGCATCCTATCCTGGACCTGTCTATTCTAAACACCTTTTTGGTGATTCCAAAATTCAAGATGCTGACTCTTCACCAGTTGCTTCCTAGGCTAGGCAAAATGCCTGTTTGGCAAGACTAGATTTAAAAGAAGCATACCTGCACATCCCAATCAGGGAATCTTGCAGAAGATACCTATGCTTCAAAGCAGGCTACACGTACTATCAGTTCTCTGCACTGCCCTTTGGCTTATCCACTGCATCCAGGATATTCACAAAGTGCCTAGTTCCAGTCATTGCATTTTGCAGGCAAAGAAATATTCAAATATACCCATACCTGGACGATTGTCTAATTTAGGCAGAAAGCCAGGACATACTTTTGAATCATCTGGCCTTTGTACAAGGGGTGCCAATTTGTCTGGGGTACACCATAAATGAAATGAAATCAAACCTGGTACCCTGTCAACAAATTATATTTCTGGGAGCAAGCTTGAATACAACTTCCCAGATGGCTTTCCTCATGCCAGAGAAACAAATTCATTTGACAACCTACTTCAAACAAGTGGTCACAAAAACCCTGGTATCTGCAAGGCAAATACTGCAAGCCTTGGAGTTCATGGCCTCCTGCATTCTTCTAATTCCATATGCAAGACTGCATATGAGGAAACTACAATGGTATCTAAAAAGCCTATGGTGTCAACATTCCCAGGATCTAGAAGCAATGATTCCTATCATACCTTGCCTATGCCTAGAGTTCCTTTGGTGGGCAGAGGCCTGCCACCAAAACAAGGGACTACCATTCACACTACCCCCTGCTTCCCAAACCCTAACAACAGATGCATCCGACTATGCATGGAGGGGCTCACTTGGCAGGGAAGTGCATTCAGGGCAAATGGAACCCAAGTCAAATGCACCTGCATATCAATCAAAAAGAAATGTTAGCTGTACAGAATGCTCTGACAGCCTTCAAGGACCACATTCTTCCAGGGCAATTAATGGTAAAGACGGACAACAGCACTGTTATGTGGTACATAAACAAGCAGGGGGGTACACATTCTTACCCCCTCTGCAGACTAGCCATGGCATTGTGGAACACAGCCTTGAGCTATCAAGTGCATCTACAAGCTCAATTCCTGCCAGGAAAACTAAATACACTGGCAGATGGTCTAAGCAGAAACCTCATGGACCCACACAAGTGGAAACTGGAACCAAGGATTTTCAACATGTTGACAAGCAATTGGGGGAGCCCAGATATAGACGTGTTTGCCTCCCCCCAGAGTTATCAATTGGACAAATTTTGCACAAGGGCTCCCCACAAACAAGCTTGGAAAGTGGATGCTCTGTCCTTCAGCTGGGAAAAACCTATCAGTTTATGCCTTTCCTCCTCTGCCTCTGCTCTCCAAAGTACTACTAAAGATCAAACAGGACAAACCAAGGACGATTTTGATTGCACCAGACTGGCCATGCCAACACAGGTACCCCCTCTTGCGCAGTGTGTCACTGTTGGCCCCATGGCACCTGCCTCAGACTCCTTCCCTGTTATCTCAGCAGGAGAACCAGATTCTGCACCCTCAGCTTCAAACACTGAACTTAGCAGCCTGGCTAATTACCTAATCTCTCCTTTACCATCCCTCAGTAAACCAATGAGGATATCATTTTAGAGGCAAGGAGGCCAAGTACTAGAAAATCTTATGCTGAAAAATGGAAAAGATTCTGTGCCTGGAACCAATCTCAAGGGATGAGCACAGCAGCGCCCAAATTACCTAAGATTTTACAATACTTAACTGAGATGCTTCACAAGGGCCTGTCTTTTTCCTCCATCAAAATTCATGCCTCAGCCATTTCAGCTCATTATAAGACAGAACCTCCCCTCTTCTCTCATCCACTGCTCAAGCAGTTCCTCAGAGGGGCCAAAAATTTAAAACCACCCAGGAGAGCTCCAACTCCGGCCTGGGATCTTAACTTTGTCTTGGAGAAAGTCACTTTTCGAGCCAGCTGCTACTGCAGATTTAAAATTTCTTTCTTGGAAAACAGCTTTCCTTTTAGCAATCACTTCAGCAAGAAGGGTATCTGAATTACAGGCCCTTATGGCAGTTGAGCCTTTCATCATCTTTCATGCGGACAGGGTGTCCCTCAGAACCAATCCTTTCTTCATGCCCAAGGTGGAATCCAGTGTGGCCCTTAATCAGTCCATTCATTTGCCAACCTTCTTTCCTAATCCACAGAACAAAGGGGAATGGATACTGTACTCCTTAGATGTGCACAGACAACTTAGATTTAGGACTAAACCTCAAAGAAAGTCTGAACAACTGCTGATGGCATTTGCTGCAGGGACAGAGGGGAAGGTTATTTCAAAGCAAACCATTTCTAAATGGATAGGCCATTGCATTCATTTCTGCTATAAGCACCATGGAAAACCTATCCCACAGGGGATCAGACCCCACTCAACCAGGGCTGCATCTACCTCTACAGCCTTTCTCAGATGTGTCCCTACCAGGCACATCCTAGAAGCTGCTACCTGGAGTTCTGTACATACTTTCACCAAGCATTACCATTTTCCAATTTTCTCTAAATCCAGAGCTGGCTTTACCACTGCAATCTTGCAGGGCTTTATAGCTGGTCCTAATGCTATCTAAATTCCTCCTCCCATCCTTAGCTTTGGGAATCTACCCAAATGTGATGACTGCAACAGTGAAACACGAAGAACATAGTACAGTTGTGTGCACTTACCATAAATGTAGATGTTCAAGTGTATTTACTGTTGCAGTCCTGGTTACCTCCCCTCCAGCCCACTGACTTCTTTTGGCTATACCTCTACTCCCCTTTACTATACTTAAAAGTTTTTTGGTGTATTTTCTTTTTTTGGTTGGAGGTATAACCTTGTATATTTATATATTTAATTGCTTTCCATTAGGGGGGCACCAGACATCTGGGGCAAGAAAAACTGATGTAATGGTATCGGCTGCATGTTTTCCCTGACGGCCTGACGTCACAGAAGAAGAGACAGCAACTGACGCAGGACCCAAGACTTTGTTAATCAGACCGACTAAGGGCTACTGCAAGCAGATAACCCAAATGTGATGACTGCAACAGTGAATACACTCGAAAATCTACATTTATGGTAAGTGTACACAACTGTACATGTTCATCGTGTTACCCTGCTGCAGTCATCACACTTAGGTTATCCTGCCGTCAGCCCGAATTCCAAAGTCTTGGTCTGGTGTCAGTTGCTGTCACTTCTTCCCTGACGTCAGAGCGCCAGGGGTATATAAGAGGCATCCAACGCCATTTTCTTCAGTCTTTCTTGCCGTGCTCAAGCAGAAGCAGTTCGCAAGTGCCGGTCAGCCGACACCTGAGATTTTCGATTTGAATTTCAGTCCGAAGTCTTCAATAAAGCTAAGTACCCCATTGGGGAACATTTTCTTGCCTCAGTCCAATGTCAGAAAAAGTTAACAAATGCATTTCTTGTGGGAAGCAAATACCTCATAAGGACTTCCATTCCTATTGTATTCCTTGCCTAGGCCCAGACCACGACATCACAGGTTGTCAGTTTTGTGCTAGGTTTAATAAACGAACTATCAAACACCGTTATGATTTCACACGGCATTACTTTGGTAGGAAATTTAATTATATCATGCCATTGGAGCAGCCGACGACCGCCATACATAAAAAACGCAAGGATAAGGACAGGCAGCCTAGGAACAAGCCAGACTCCGAGGCCTCAGCTGGGCCTGTCGCAGGTTCTCCGGTTTTCAGTGAGGCACCTACGCAGCCCCTGACAACTGCAGAACTGGAACCCCAGACAGCTGCGGATTCCCAAGCGGAGCCTACTAGGCCAACGCAGCCATCTTCCGACACCAGAGCAGAAGTAGACACCGGTGCAGTGGAAACACCTTCAGTTGCAGAAGGTGTCTTCAGACCGACTACACTCACCATTAAATCTTATGCTAAGCTTAAAACTCCTTTAAAACCTAAGAAAACTGTACATCAGTCTACAGTTCAAGGCCCCATGCCTAAGAAACAGATGCTTAAGATGGTTGAAGATTTGATTACCCTTATCAGGGGTTCCCATCCCCCACCTGATAAAAGACCAAGACAAGAGGAGGATTATGCATCCTCTGACCAGGTTTCACTCTCCTCAGCTTCTTCTGAGGAACAGGATTACACTTTTCCACCTTATGAAGACTCTGATGCTGAAGACTCTATTCCCTCAGCATCTCCCCCTGAAGACTACTCCTTTGGGGAAACTTTACATACCTTGAGGGAACATTTCCACTGGGAAGGCCAGGATTACTCAGATTCTAAGAAAAGGCTCTGAGAGTTCCTTCTACTACCCCAGCACAGACCTCTTGCTATCCCTCCTGTTTTAGATATTGTGGATGATGTTTATTTGGAGTCTAGTTTAAATCCAGACTCTCTACCTCCTGCTCCAGCCAAACCAGACAGATACTATAGAGTACCTGACTCACACAAATTCCTTTATAAAAGCCCTGTAGCTGACCCAGAAACAATTTCCCATGGTCCTAAGGGAGCTAAAGCTTCTATGGCTAAAAATCCTGTGCCCTCTGAAAGGGATTCCAGAGCCCTAGATAGATGGGGAAAGAAAATATACACCTCAGCAACTCTGGCTATGAGAGCATTAAATTGCCAGTTTCACATGTTGAAATATCAGCAATTTCTAATGTCTCAGTTAAAACAAAAAATGAGCACACATTCAGAACAGTCTGAATTCAAGGAAATGCAGGATCTGTTGCATGCAACTGAACAGGTGGGCAAACATACTTTACAATGCGGATTTGACTCATTGGAAGCTTCCTGTAGAGCAGCTGTTACTGGCTCTGTCATACGTAGACATGCTTGGTTAAAAGAACAAACCCTTCCTGACCATGGTAAAGCAAAATTATTGGATGCACCTTTACAGCAGGATGTATTATTTGGTGTCAAAGCAGAAGAGGTTTTAAATAAAATGGAGGATAAGGCAAAGTCTATGCAAACGGTCAAGGATTTTTTGCAGGTACAACCCCCTCGTTTCAGCAGAAATTGGCCAACAAAAAACTGGTCCTTTCCAGCTTCTGACAGATTACAGAGGGGCAAATACAGATGCACAAGGAGCAGAGGTCAGTCACAGGGCCCTTACAAACCTCGCCAATGGGGTACTGCTACCCAGAAAGGAGGAGAAGACAGGCCCCAAGCTAGCAGAAGACAAATACAATGACTCTATCCTGTGGAACCTTTCCTCATTTTTCATCAAGACAGAGTCTCTCTACGAACTAACCCTTCCTTTATGCCAAAGGTGGTATCCAGTGTGGCCCTAAGCCAAACCATTCACTTGCCCACCTTCTTCCCAAATCCCCAGAACAAAGGAGAAAGACTCCTGCACTCTTTGGACATTCACAGGCAATTACGTTACTACTTGGATAAAACTAAGGCTTTCAGAAAAATTGACCAGCTTTTTGTAGCCTATGCTACAGGATCACAAGGAAAAGCTATCTCAAAACAGACCATTTCTAAATGGATAGGGCATTGCATACGTTTCTGCTACACACATCGTGGGAAACCAGTACCTACTAACATTAGGTCCCACTCCACCAGGGCTACAGCTACATCAGCAGCCTTTCTCAGGGGAGTGCCAACCAAAGATATTCTGGAAGCTGCAACTTGGAGTTCAGTGCACACCTTCACCAAACACTATCACTTACCTCTATATTCTAAAACTAGAGCTGGTTTTGCCACTGCAGTGTTGCAGGGCCTACTAGCTTCTTCTAACCCTGTTTGACTCCACCTCCCATCCTTAGCTTTGGGATTCAACCCAAGTGTGATGACTGCAGCAGGGTAACACGATGAACATAGTACAGTTTTGTACCTCCCATAAATGTAGATGTTCGAGTGTTCACCCTGCTGCAGTCCAGGTTACCCTCCCTCCATCCCCTCTGAACTAGCTGAACTTATCTCTACCACTCTATCCTATACTACCTCTGTGGTGTATTTGCTTGTGCCTAAGGGTTTTGTTTTATTTTTATATAGCTATATGTATATGTATATATATATATATATATATTTTTTTTTTTTTTGCCTACCTATTGGGGGCACCTGACATCTGGAGCAAGAAAAACTGAAGAAAATGGCGTTGGATGCCTCTTATATACCCCTGGCGCTCTGAAGTCAGGGAAGAAGTGACAGCAACCGACGCCGGACCAAGACTTTGGAATTCGGGCCGACTGCGGGACCGCCTGATGGCAGGATAACCCAAGTGTGATGACTGCAACAGGGTGAACACTCGAACATCTACATTTATGGTAGGTACAAAACTGTACTTTTTCTATGGTCTTCCCATCTTTTTATGGGTTTCATCTGGGTGCACTATTTTCTTTGCACCTCCCAAAATCATACTGTTTGACTTACCTGCACAAAATTATCCAAGTGTGTGTGTGTGTGTGTGTGTGTGTGTGTGTGTGTGTGTGTGTGTGTGTGTGTGTGCACGCGCGTGTGTACATGCTGCATTTCACCTTTGTTTGCTTGTTTATTTAAATATGTATGTAGGTACATATTATAATTTAATTACTGGGTTACCTAGTGGAGGCCTTTGTAGTAAAGCTCCAAAAATCTACAGAAGAATGTGTTGCAAAACAGTGAATTATCATAACAACATTCACATCACATAGTCTTTGCTATTTACAAATGCTACATATGCTTAACATCTTATGTGAGAGCTTCAGTGCACTCTTCATCTTCGTCTGACCCTTTCCTCCATGAAAAAAGCAGTCTTAGAAAATTATGCATACTAGAAATGATAACCCATTTCTTGTATTTGTAAATACTGCTGTTTTTTTATCTGGGATCTTTTTACATTATCCCCTGCTGCCCACTATTCTATGATTTTGCTTTCTCTGTCCTTGTAAACAGCTGGATTCATAACATTGTTCATGGTCTGCTCTCTACCATATTGTGCTCATATGAACTTTCTATGCTTCCGATTGTGTGTCTGTGTGCAACACATTCAATTGGCTAAATCTGACCCTCTGTGGCACTAAGTACATTCTTGACATGTTCAGTAAAGACCTGTGTCCCAAAAACCATTGCTCATTTAACATGTACAGTTTCTCCTTTTTTTTTGTATGGACGACTGCAGTGGTGCAGCAGTTAGCATTGCCATCTCACAGCAAGAGGCTCTCTGGTTCGATCCTCGGCTGGGATGCCTTCTGTGTGAAGTCAGAATGTCCTTCCTGTGGTCTCCTGGGTTTCCTCTGGGTGCTCCAGTTTCCTCCCACATCCCAAAGACATGCTGTAGGTGGATTGGACACTCTAAATTGGCCCTAGGCGTGAGTGCGTGCATGTGTGTGCCTTCTGTGGAAGGCTGGGCGCCGGCCTGGCAACTCGACACTGTAAAACTCCACTGCCAATCATGAGCAGACAGGTGATCCGCTGTGGTGACCCCTAACTGGGAAAAAACAAAAGAAGAAGTTTCTCCATTTTTATTCTAGAAGTCTATTGCCCCTTTTCTCTGCTCTCCAGAATTCCCTTATGTCCTTCAGATTCACACGCTCCCTCTAACAGAATGTGTTGCTTGTCTACTGCCTCTTTTTTTTTTAGGGAAATTGTGAATTCTGATGATATCTTCCTCCCTGTAAAGTATTTGATTTTTTTAATTACCAGTCTGCCTGTCTTTTGCCTCTTCTTTAGGAAAACCATGTGCAAATCCTTTAATCTGGCTTTGTATAAGTTGTAACAGGAGTCCCTATACTAACTTTGCACTGATCTCTTTTGGACTCTCTACATCAAATGTTCTCACATATCTTCAGTGTACACTGTACTACAGATACTTCCTTACTGGAATTTGGCACAGTGGACTAATTCTGCTGTTGCTTATGCCTCTGTGTGTGCCTGATGGCACCTCACTTCCTGCTGCAGTATTGCACTGTGTTGCCCTACCTGGATGTCCTCATAGATGAACCCCACAAAGTTGTTTTCCCGTTTTGTGCTTGGTACACCCCAGTTCTACCAGCACTCATAACCATGCCTTCCTCCACATCTCTGCTGATGTCCTATTTTAGGATGCATATGCCCCATGAGGATTATGTTACATTTTTGTGCTGAATTTCAACTGCAAAATGTTTGCCTGGTCTTCAAGCTTCTGCTGCTCTCGTCTCATTCTGTATGCACTATCCAGCATGCCTATTTTCATACATAATTTGATGTTATTAATTAACAGTAAATTCCAACCCATTATATATCACATCATTTAGTACTTGGTTCTCTAGTTCTTGGATGGGGTGACCTCTTTGTCAAGTCTAATTGTCCTTCCTTTCATGAGTCATTGCTAGATTCTTTGGTTTTCTTTAACACCCTAAAAAATCCACATTTGCCATTTGTGACTAAGTTTGCCCATCCTGAAACAGATTAATATCCTCTCCAGTATTATTTTCTCTACCTCTCACACTGAGTGTTGGTGATAGGCCTCAGCTGTCTCGTAACCCTAAAGTGTGTAAAACAGGTAACTGGAAAACTATTTTATTAATGACTCTTGCCCATTGTGGCCACTGAAAACATGAAATAGGACACTTGCAACATGTATTCCTGTGACACTCCATCTTTAATACTTCCTTCTTAAGGAATTCATCTCTGTTTTTCTTCCTAGTTATCTATTTGTCTGTTAAATTACTGGCCCTAATTCTGCCATATTTAGTGTAGGGGGTTACTAGCAGTAGGTACAGAGGGTTAGGTCTGTGAGCTGTAGTTCCTGCAGTATGGGGTTTGATTCCCTCAGCCCTCATTTACCTATTGTGTGACCTCAAGGAAGTCACTTGACCAGATAGTGCTTGGAGCAACTGTGAATTTGGACTAGGCTCTTCAGTGGTCCCATGGACTGCAAGCCTAATAACTGCCTATGAAGTCATTTTACTGTTTTCACCATGGCAAATTGTCAAAGGAATCGAAACCCAAATAAGCAGTGTCTGTTGTACTGCTCATGTCTAACAACGCTTTCCTTTAGCCTACTCAAAAGATTAAAGGAGGCAGGACTAATATGGTATTGTCCCATTCAAACCCTGCTGCTGTGGATTCTGTAATCCAGTAAAAAAATGAGAGTTTGTATCAGTCTCTCTCTCTCTCTCTCTCTCTCTCTCTCTCTCGCTCTGTCTCTGACTCTGTCTCTCACAGTCTTTTATAAGTTCATTGCTTCATAGTTGAGTACTAGGCTAGCTGCCCTTGTGGTCCATTTTAAGCCTAGCCATTTACCAAATTTGTCCTTTTCCCAGGTCTATATTTATATTTCACCCTTAAGATAGGGATTATTTCTGGGATCATGCTGTGGAGAATTTATAGGGAACCCTACTGTGGGATAGAGATTTAAGTGCTGCTCTTACCCATTAGTGATACAGGGGCAGCCCTGCAATAAATTTCCTACTGTTCATCCATAGATCCAAACTGTGTTCGAACAGGGACAGGGATGATGTTTTATGTGCTGTGCAAGTCTGTCCCAGAGAAGTGGTATCCTGTGAGAAATATACCTATTCCTCCATACCATTCTGTTTATGTTGCAGGTTCAGGTCCCTGAATTGAGGATTTCTGGTACCATTTGACATGCAGATGTGCAGTATGTCCATGAATACTAGATCAGTGGAGATACCTTATATGCTAGGCACAAGTTTCAGCTCAGCAGTTGGTAAGACACTGAGCATATTGACAGTGCTTTAAGGTAGTCCTTGTAAGACAGGTGTTTTAGGCCCTGTATTCTCTTTGTGAGAAACCTCTGAGGGCATTAAAACTATTGCATGTGTTTTCCAGATACATGCCAAAGGGGGCATTGTCTCAGTGATGGCCTGATTAGGGCTGAGTAGAGGGGATCAGTGACATCTTTGGAGCTAGAAGCTAACCCTCTGCTTATAAACTGCACAGTTTTGAAGGATTTCCTTACCACAGTGGACATGTTAAACACATGATAAGTCACTGTCCACATACGTTCCTAAGTCCTGAACTTCTAGTTCAATTCTTAGGGGTATATTACCAGTGTTGTAGTTTTCTAGAGTAGTCCGTTTCCAAAAGGATACAATAATGCACTTTTTGGCATTTAGCTGTAGTCAATGACTCTGGCACCAATTATTTGTTAGGGACAGGACTTCTTGCAGGATGGACGAGTAATTTGGGGATTCGATAACTGTTCCTAACTTGCAGTTGTCTGTAAACTTGGTCAGCCAGAGATCCTTGGTGTTTGCCTTTACTTCTGAGATGTAGATGCCAAACAGGAGAGGTCCCAGCACAGAGCCCTATAGGACTCTACTGGTGACTGTCCTTTTGGTGGAGATAGCATTCCCTATCTTGATTTCCAGTGTGCAATCTGCAAGCCAGCTGGCAACCCAATGAGTGACTTAGGAATTTAATCCTAGTTTCTTAAACTTTTCCATGATGACTGAGTGGGGGATTTTGCTAAAAATTCTAGCCAAATCTAAGTAGGCAGTGTATACCAGCTTAACTTTTGTCTATTGCTTTGGCTATTTTTTCAACAAAGTCCATTAGGTGGCAGAAGCATGATGTACCTTTGATGAAGCCAAACTGGGACGGGTCCAATGTTTGGAGGTTCCCAATTCCATGACGTCTTTCCATGGCTTTACCTATAAGGCTGGTCAGACATATAGGTCAATTATTACCCCGGTCTTTGAAGGGCCTCCGTTGTGTAGTAGTATGGCTGTCACTGCCCTTCAAAGCCTGTATGGAGGATGAGGTTGAAAAGTGTTGTCAAGGTCATATATAGGTCATGCTTCATGCTATTTGAGATGCATCCTAGCACTTTCAGGATGGGTCCTGTGTAATAGATAGTGATGTATCAGATGTCCTTCAAGGATGCATCTGCAGTCATAACAAATGGGTTGTCCTGTCGTCAGGCAGCCCTTCGGTCGGCCGGATTCCAAAGTCTGGGTCCGGCTTCGGCTGATGTCGCATTTCACCCGACGTCATCTCTGCTGGTCTTCGGGTATAAAAGCATCAGCCGACGCCATTTTCCTCAGTCTTTCTTGCCGCATGGCACCCGAAGCAGAAGCTGTTCGCAAGTGCCGGTCGGTCAGATCCAGAGATTACTACTACCGAATACTACTTCAAAGACTTCTAAAAAGCTAAGTACCCCGTTGGGGACTCTTTCTTGCCTCAGCCGATGTCAGAAAAAGTAAATAACTGTTTAACTTGTGGGAAACTAATACATCATAAAGATTTCCACTCTTACTGCCTTCCTTGTTTAGGCCCAGACCACGACATAGCAGCCTGTTTAGCCTGTGCTTCCTTCAACCGACGAACGCTTAGGCGTCGGTCGGAGTTTGCTGAACAGTTTTTTGGCTCAGATTTTGCGTACATTATGCCGTCGGATCCTCCGACTACCCAAATTGTTAAAAAAACGCAAAGAAAAAGACCGACACTCGCGGTCCGCGGTTTCGGCCGAAACCACGGTTAAGCAAGCCGCGAGTGTCTCGGTTTCGACTGAAACCGAGAAAACGGGTCAATCTTCAGCCGAATCCATGACTACTACTGAGGCTCCTGCTACCTTAGTTGAATCGGCCTCTGAAGTTTTGCCTACTACTGTGGTTCCTAGTGAATTATCAGACACCATCCCTTTGGATGTCTCTACCCCAGCACGTGGTGCTGCTAGGCCTCCTGCAGCCATGTCTATAAAGGCCTTTGCCAGGGCTAAAGCATACGACCAAATTGCAGAAGATACCTCAGATTTCTTGCAGGATCAGAGCATTATCAATTCTCAGCATTGCCCTTTGGCTTATCTACTGCGCCCAGAGTATTCACAAAATGCCTGGCATCAGTAATCGCTCATTGCAGGCTACAGGGAATCCAAATTTATCCATACCTGGACGACTGCCTGTTACAAGCGGACAACAAAAGCAAGCTGACAACAGATTTACTAAGAGTCATTTGCTTATTACAAGCCCTGGGATACACAGTCAATTTAAAAAAGTCAAGACTGATACCATCCCAGACAAGAACATTCTTGGGTGCGGAATTGGACACAGTAAAACAAATGGCATTCCTAACTGCAGAAAAACAAGCACAACTCCCTCTTTACTTCTTGGCATTAACAAAGCAGCACAAACTAACAGCACGAAAAG
The DNA here is from genome assembly GCF_019279795.1 of Protopterus annectens. Taxonomy (NCBI): domain Eukaryota; kingdom Metazoa; phylum Chordata; order Ceratodontiformes; family Protopteridae; genus Protopterus; species Protopterus annectens. The sequence continues at coordinate 852,837,235 of NC_056741.1, read as the reverse complement.
TACTGCAGGCCTTGGGCTTCATGGCATCATGCATAATCCTGGTCCCCCATGCCAGACTGCATATGAGAAAACTACAGTGGTACCTAAAGAATTTATGGTCTCAACACAGGCACAGCTTAGAAACCAAAATCCCACTAATCCCATGCCTGAAACAAGAGTTCCTATGGTGGGCTCAAGCATGCCAGTCAAACCCAGGCTTGCCCTTCCACAACTTTCAAGCAAACCAAACCATCACAACGGACGCCTCAGACCTAGGCTGGGGGGCGCACATGTTGGACAAGTGCATACAAGGATTGTGGACTCCAGACCAGCTGCACCTGCACATAAACCAAAAAGAATTGCTGGCAGTAAAACTAGCAATCCAGAAATTCAAACCATTCCTCAAAGAAGGCCATTTAATGATAAGGACAGACAACACCACAGTCATGTGGTACATCAACAAACAGGCACTCATTCATACCCCCTATGCAGAATGACTCTGGACCTTTGGAATATGGCTCTGAGCTACAACATCCAGTTACAGGCAATATTTGTGCCGGGAAAAGAAAACACCCTAGCGGACATGTTAAGCAGAACCACCTCGGATGCTCACGAATGGATGCTAGACCCGGACATCTTCAAGGCCATCACAAAGAAATGGGGAATACCACAAATAGACCTATTCACATCCCCACTCAATCACCAGCTCAAAAAATTCTGCACAAGGACATGCCACCCACTAGCGTGGAAGGTGGACTCTCTATCCTTCAGTTGGAAAGGCCTGACAGCATATGCATTTCCACCTCTGCCTTTGATGCACAAGGTTCTACTGAAAATCAAAGAGGAACGTCCAAGGATAATTCTGATAGCTCCGAATTGGCCAAGACAACACTGGTATCCTTTGCTGAGGAGCATGTCTCAGGGGAGAATGTGGCCAATACCCCTGATGCCTTTGATGTTAACTCAGAACAACTACAACATCATGCACCCAAACCTAAAAACCTTGCAACTGGCTGCCTGGAACATCACATAACAGCTACTAACCCAGACTTATCCCAAAGGGTTAAAGACATTATCCTTGAAGCCCGCAGACCTTCAACAAGAAGGAACTATGCAGGAAAAAGGAAAAGGTTTGTCATTTGGAGTACTGAAAGAGGAAAAGATGTCTCGAACATAGATATTGCTAACATCCTGGAGTACTTGGCAGAGCTTCTACATACGGGCCTGTCCTATTCCTCCATCAAGATACATGCATCAGCTATTTCCGCAGAATACAGCTTCGATCCACCTGTCTTTTCGCATCCTCTACTCAGGCAATTCCTCAGAGGGATCAAGAATGTAAAACCTCCTAGGAAACCACCATTACCAGCATGGGACTTGAACTTTGTGCTAGAAAAATTGACACTCCCTCCATTTGAACCAGCAGCAACAGCAGATCTTCAACACCTATCATGGAAAACTGCTTTCCTACTGGCAATTACTTCAGCAAGGAGGGTTTCGGAACTACAGGCCTTAATGGCAGTACAACCCTTCCTAATCTTCCATCAAGATAGAGTGTCCATGAGAACTAATCCTATTTTTATGCCCAAGGTGGTATCCAGAGTGTCTTTAAACCAGGCAATCCACCTACCTACCTTCTTTCCCAATCCACAGAACAGGGGGGAAAGGCTGCTGCATACCTTGGATGTACATAGACAGTTACGCTACTACCTGGACAGAACCAAAAGTAACAGAAAAACTGACCAGCTTTTAGTAGCCTATGCAACAGGAAGGGAAGGAAAAGCAATTTCCAAACAGACAATCTCCAAATGGATAGGAAATTGCATAAGATTCTGTTACTCCTACCATGGAAAACCAGTTCCACAGAACATAAGACCTCATTCTACAAGGGCTACAGCCACTACCACAGCTTTCTTATGAGGAGTGGCAACCAAGGACATTATTAAGGCGGCTACTTGGACCTCCGTGCATACATTTGCCAAGCATTATAATTTACCTCTATACTCTAGATCCCGAGCAGGGTTTGCCACTGCTGTATTGCAAGGGATCCTAACTACACCATAATTCTTCTTCCTCCTCCCCTAGTTTGGCTATGGTATTCTACCCATTTGTTATGACTGCAGATGCATCCTTGAAGGACATAGTACAGTTTTGTACCTACCATAAATGTAGATGTCCGAACAGGATAGCATCTGCAGTCAGGATTACCCACCCTCCTTCCCTCTGTGGTACTCCTAGGGTATTTACCCTCCTAATAGCTAGCTGGGGAGTCTCTTATGGTGTATTTGTTTGTATATATGTACATACATGCTTATTTTTGTGTTTGTTTCTACTATTTTGGAAACATTGGCATTTATCCAAAATTTAGCTTTCCTAGAGGGCAACTGGCATCTGGGGCAAGAAACACTGAGGAAAATGGCGTCGGCTGATGCTTTTATACCCGAAGACCAGCAGAGATGACGTCGGGTGAAATGCGACATCAGCCAAAGCCGGACCCAGACTTAGGAATCCGGCCGACCAAAGGGCTGCCTGACGACAGGACAACCCATTTGTTATGACTGCAGATGCTATCCTGTTCGGACATCTACATTTATGGTAGGTACAAAACTGTACTTTCCTGGTGTTTCTTCTTAGATCACAGGTGATGATGGTCAAGCTGGAGCAGAATTTATCAAGCAATATGTTGGCTATATCTTCACCTACGGTGTAGGTGGTGTTATTCAGAATCTTTTCATTGCATTGCTCTGTAGAGCCCTTGAGACTGTGAACATAGCTATAGAAGTCCTTGTGGTTGTCCTTTGCTTGGGTAGCTATTTTTGCCTCCAACTTGGCTTTGATGGTTTTAATTACGCTCCTGAGTTGCTTATTTATTTTAATGATGATGGCTGTAGTATGCTAGGCATTGCTCTTATTTATGGCCATAATTCTCTTCCTTTTGTTGTAGAGCTTGTTTATATTGTGTTTCCATCAGGGCAAATTGTTTTTGCAGTTTGCCCTCTGCTTGATTCTACAGGATACAGCTGCTTCTGTGCAGTTATTGACATGCTGGCATAAGATAGCAGTGTACTTTTCTGAATATTCAGTGGAATATTCTGGGTTTTGGAGAATTTGAAATTTGTCAGGCTGTTGCTTAGAAACAGGAAGTTTGCCTTAGAGAAGTTGCCTTAGAGAAGTTTCTAAAGGTACCAGAGATAGCTGGGGTCTCAGGCTTCAATTTTAATTTTTAGGGAAACAGCTTTATGGTCTGACCTAACAAGTGATAATGACATGCAAGGGATGGAGCAGGATTCCCCTGTATTAGTAAGGATGAGGTGCAGGATGTTGTTTCCCCTAGTGGGTATTCTGTATTTGTATTAGCAAAGTCAGGAATCTAATGGCGGTGTAGGTTTCCTAGTCTATAGCTGGGTAGTTAAAGTCATCCAGGAAAATGGCGTTGGGCTTAATGCTGAATGACTCCAGTTCCTGTAAATAGATGTTATGGCGGTTTTGGGTCATTGATGGAGTTCTATAGCTAGCTAGAATGTGGTAATGGACTTTACTACTGGTGAGATGGACATGAAGAAGGTCTAATGCATCATGCTGCTTGACCAGCCTTGATGTAAATATTTTCTGGATGAAGGCTGAGACACCTCCACCTTTTTTCCCCAATCTGCTTAGTGGCTTATCTAAATGTGTGGAAGGCATTATAGCCTTGCACAGCCAGAGTACTCTACTTTGATTTTAAACGATATCTTGGTAACCACACAGACATCAAAGTTCTCCTGGTTGAGAAGGGCTTGTAGGGAGTGGAGTTTCATGCTTGGGCTCCTAGTATTGATCAGTATCACCTTCATATTTTTATTTGCTCATTTTGCTATATTGGCAGGTTTACCTGGTTGGCATTTCCTAAAAAGGCACTACGGGAATGGATAATTTCTTAGCCAATATTCAGAAGCCTAGAGGTAATAAGTGCAGACCATCACTAGTGAAGCTATGTGGTCTGTCTATTATATCCTCCCAGGTTGACAAATATTGTACCACTTCGAATGACACCAAAAGCTAAACCAATTACTGAAATAATTTATTTTTTGCTCGTATTACAGCACCATCCTTGGAGAAGATAGAATGCTGCTGAATGCAAGGCTCATATCTGCCTGAGACACACAGTCCAAGAGCTCAGTCATGCCTCTGTTCATATAGTCCAGGGTGAAACAACAAGTCATTACACCCACATGTACTAAGACTGAGTCATTTAATGACATTCAGTAGTGCTTAATGTGATATTTTACAAACAAGCCTTCAGTTACACACTTCATTATTTCTACATATATATATATATATATATATATATATATATATATATATATATATATATATCAAAAAATGTCCTGCTTTTCATACATGGGTACTTCATATGTATCACTAATTCTTCAGACAGAATTTTTAAAGACTCGTCTACCTGCCGTGAGTCGCTTGAGGCCTTGAGCTGTATCTCATCCAGTTATTTTGCCTTATGTATTCTTAAAAGTTAATTTAGAATCCATTTTAAGGAATCCCCATTTCTGTACCATTTGATCTTCTCGTATCCTATTAAGGCCCATTACTCTGAAATATATTCAAAACACCCTAAGCAGAAATATTTAGTCAGTTATCAGCAATCAATGTGCTCCTTGGCAACTATTTTTTCACTGTCCCTTTTTTTTTTTACATTTCTTTTGCTACATACATCTAAAGATGTGGTTTTGCCTCCTCTGCACTCCAGAACAAGCTAATTTAAAAAAAAATGCTAAGTGCAAATATCACAGGTATATCCTATGCCCTCCTGAGTCCCATCAATACCTAGAATTATAATTCATCTCACCAGACAACTTTTCTTGTTTCAGTTTGCAAGGTTCTGCCAGGATTCCTTGTGAACTGATTCCTGTCTGTTACCTTTGTTACTTTCCCTTGCTTCAATCTTTCTGTCCTTTCACATAGTTATTTTCTCACTTGTACCTACACCTTGTGGTGAAAACTTTAGATAGTTGATGTTCTTCATGTTTCACTGTTGCAGTCATCACACTTGGGTTATCTGCCTGCGGGTAGCCCTCAGTCGGCCCGAATACCAGAGGCTTGGGATTTCTGTGTCGGATGCTGTTGCCTCTTCCATGACATCAGGTCATCAGGGGTATAAAACATGCAGCCGATGCCACTACATCAGTCTTTCTTGCGGAGAAGGACCCCAAAGCAGAAGCAGTTCGCAAGTGCCGGTCGGCCGCTACCTGAAATTTTCATTTTTCGAGTTTCAAACCTGAAGTTTTCTAAAGCTATGTACCCTGTTGGGGATTCTTTTTTCTTGCTCTAACCGATGTCAGAAAAAGTTAACAATTGTCTTGCCTGTGGAAAGCAAATACCTCATAGAGATTTTCATTCTTATTGTGTCACCTGTTTAGGCCCAACCACGACGTCCCTCGCTGTCGGTTTTGCGCCTTATTTAACGCATGAACCATTCGTCGTTGGGCTATTTTTGTAGCTAAATTCTTTCACTCTCATTCTCAGTATTCCAAAATGGCTTCGGTAAGCCATCCGACTACCAATCTTCCAAAAAAGCGTAAAGACAAAGACAGAGATAGACCACATAGGTCAAAAACTGCTGACGACGCTTCCGTTAAGCTAGTCGCCAGTCCACCGGTACTCAGTGAGGCGCCTTTGCAGCCCCTGATGCCCGCTTCTACAGATTTGCAGGTCTCTGCTGAGATCTATTCGGGGTCCGGTATGCCGTGAGGTGCTTCTTCGACTATGGAACCTGCGGATGTCTCTACCTTGGATGGATCCGCAGCCACTGTGCAGGCACCGACTTCTGAGGGTGTATTCCGACCTACCAATATTTGTATTAAACCGACAACTTCTTGTTTAACTAAAACTACCGAGTTTCTCAGGCCCAGAGTTCGCACTAGAAAACAGACATCCAAAGTGCATGCTCAAGCTCCCAAGCCACAAAAACAAATGCTTAGAATGGCTGAAGACCTTATTACTCTAATTAGGGGAAAACAGCTTTCCCCTGTTAAAAGTCAAAGAACTGAATTTCCTACTGATTCTACAGACCAAGAGTCCAATGACTCTGACCCTTCTGATTACCAAGACATATCCTTATCTACCTATGAGGATTCAGATGCAGAGGAATCCATTCCCTCTGCCTGCCCTCCAGAGGATTTTTTTTTTGGTGAAACCTTACATACCTTAAGAGAGCATTTCCGCTGTGAACGCCATGACTGTCCTCAGTCCAAAAAGGTTCTCAGGGAATTTTTAGATTTACCTCAGCACAGGCCTCTAGCTATACCCCCTGTCCTGGATATTGAAGATGATGTCTTCATGGGATCCAGTCTTACTCCTGACACTTTACCACCAGCTCCTAGAAAACCTGACAGGTACTACAGAGTACCTGACTCTCACAAATTTCTCTTTAAGAATCCTACTGTGGATCCCAAGACCATTTCCCAGGGAACTAAAGGCATTAAGGCTACTGCAGCCAAAAACCCTACCCCTTCAGACAGAGATTCAAGAGCTTTAGACAGATGGGGTAAGAAGGTATATACCTCTGCAACTCTTGCCATCAGGGCTTTGAATTGCCAGTTTCACATGTTGAAGTACCAGCAACATATTACGGAACTAATTAAACAAAAAATGGTGTTACTTCCAGATTGTGCAGAAAATAAAGATTTACAAGAGTTAATGCATTCTGCAAACCAAGTGAATAAACATACTCTGCAGTGTGTGGGTGATGCCTTAGAAGCATCTTGGAGGGCTGCTGTCACTGGGTCTGTACTGAGAAGGCATGCTTGGCTGAAGGAACAAGACTTGCTAGACCATGTCAAAGCAGAATTACTAGATGCTCCATTAAATCAGGATTGTTTGTTTGGCACAAAAGTAGAAGAAGTTCTTAAAAAGATGGAAGAAAAAGCTAAATCTATGCAAACTGTCAAAGATTTCTTACAGGTGCAGCCACCTAGATTCAGTAGGCATTGGCCTTCAAAAAACTGTTCCTTTCCAGTCCCTCCCAGGCCTTCTCAGTCCAAACCAATGGGAAACAGACCCCCAAGACTACAGTCTCAGGGTATGCAAAGATCTAAACAATGGAGAGTTCCCACCTCAAAAACAGGGAGTGGTAAGCCACCCCCTTATGGAAAAAGTTCACAATGACTTTCCAATTATCCTTCCCAGCCATGCCCAAATACTTGCTCCCCTAGGAGGAAAACTCACCCTACATGCAAAAAACTGGATGTCCATTACTCAGGGCCGATGGGTTCTAAACAGAATTCTATTTCCACTCACTGCCAACCCCAAGTGGGTTGCCAGACCTTCCTCCAAACAAGAAGGCAGAGGATCAAAAGCAAGTACGTTCCCTTCTCCATATTACGGCTATTCAACCTGTTCCAGTAGAACAAAGGGGACAGGGGTTCTACTCCAGACTGTTCCTGGTGCCCAGAAAAGAGAACTCTTGGTGCCCTATCCTTGATCTATCAATTCTCAACACCTTTCTGGTGGTTCCAAAATTCAAAATTCTTACACTGCAACAGCTTCTTCCTATGCTAGCCAAGGATGCCTGGTTAGTCACCCTAGACTTAAAAGAAGCTTATCTGCACATTCCCATAAGGGAGTCTTGCAGGAAATATCTACATTTCATGGCAGGCTCTATGCACTATCAGTTCTCTGCACTTGTCTTTGGCTTATCTACTGCACCCAGAGTATTCACAAAGTGCCCGGCTCCAGCCATTGCACACTGCAGGCAGAGAAATATTCAAATTTACCCATACTTGGAGGATTGCCTGATTCAGGCAGACAGTCAGGAATTGCTACTTCAGCACCTGACATTTGTAAAAAGACTTCTAACTTCACTGGGATATACCTTCAATGAAAAGAAATCACAACGGGTGCCCAGACAACAAATTGTATTCCTGGGAGCAAGCTTGAACACAACTTCCCAGATGGAATTCCTCACTCCAGAAAAGCAGGTCCATTTGACAAACTATTTCAAACTAATGGCCACCAAAACCCAGCTATCTAAAATACTGCTAGCTAGGGTTCATAGCCTCATGCATTCTGCTAATTCCATATGCAAGACTGCATATGAGGAAACTTCAGTGGTACTTAAAAAGTCTCTGGTGTCAACATTCTCAGGACCTGGAAACAGTGATTCCTATCATACCTTGTCTAAGGGCAGAGTTCCTTTGGTGGGCAGAGACATGCAACCACAACAAGGGATTTCCTTTCACACACCCCTCGCTGCCCAAACCCTGACAACAGACGCATCAGACTATGCATGGGGGGGCTCACATGGCAGGCAAATCCATTCAAGGCAAATGGAGCCCAGAACAAATTTCCCTGCATATCAATCAAAAAGAGATGCTAGCTGTACAGAATGCTCTGACAGCCTTCAAATTTCTTATCCTTCCAGGACAGCTCCTGATAAAGACAGACAACACCACAGTTATGTGGTACATAAACAAACAGGGGGGAACTCATTCTTACACACTCTGCAGGTTAGCCATGGCCCTGTGGAACACAGCCTTGAGCAACCAAGTGCACCTACAAGCTCAATTCCTGCCAGGCAAGCAATATTCACTGGCAGACGACTTAAGCAGAAATCTACTGGACCCTCATGAGTGGAAACTGGAACCCAGCTCATTCAAACTTCTAACGCAAAGGCGGGGAACACCGGAGGTGGACCTTTTTGCCACCCTCCAAAACCACCAGTTGAGCAAAATTTGCACCAGGAACCCTCACAGCAGAGCCTAGAAGGTGGATGCCCTATCCTTTACATGGAAAAACCTCTCAATTTATGCCTTTCCTCCTCTGCCCCTCCTCTCAAAAGTACAACTCAAGATCAAACAGGATAGATCAAGGGCAATCCTTATTGCCCCAGACTGGCCACACCAGCACTGGTACCCACTTTTACGCAGTCTGATAGCAATGCCACCTTGGCATTTACATCAGACACCTTCCCTGCTGTCTCAGCAGGAGGGACAGATTTTGCATCCACAACTGCAAACCCTAAACCTTGCAGCCTGGCTTATCCCCTGAATACACCACCAACATCCCTCAGCAAACAGGTGCTGGACGTCATCCTTGAGGCCAGAAGGCCTAGTGCTAGGAAATCTTATGTTGAAAAGTGGAAAAGATATTGTTCTTGGAGTCAGTCTCAAGGAAAGGACACAACTGTGCCCACCTTACCTCAAATTCTTGATTACCTAGCAGAGATGCTCCACAGAGGCCTATCCTTCTCACCCGTTAAGATTCATGCCTCTGCCATCTCAGCTCATTATAATACTGAGCCACCTCTCTTTTCTCACCCTCTCATAAAACAGTTCCTGAGAGGAGCTAACAATTTAAGGCACCCTAGGAGAGCTCTCACCCCGGCCTGGGACCTTAACTTTGTACTGGAGAAGCTCACACTTCCCCCTTTTGAACCTGCTGCTTCAGCAGAGTTAAAATTCCTCTCTTGGAAAACAGCCTTACTTCTAGCTATTACTTCTGCAAGAAGAGTGTCTGAGTTACAGGCACTAATGGCGGTGGAGCCCTTCATTATTTCCTATGCTGACAGGATTTCCCTTGGGACTAACCCATCCTTTATGCCCAAGGTGGTATCCAGTGTGGCTTTAAACCAATTCATCCATTTGCCAACCTTTTTCCCTAATCCTCAGAATAAAGCGGAAGGATCCTGCACTCTTTGGACGTGCACAGACAGCTCAGGTTCTACCTTGACAGGACTAAGCCTTTCAGAAAATTTGACCAGCTGCTAGTCAGCTTTGCTACAGGGGCAGAGGGCAAGGCCATTTCAAAGCAAACCATTTCCAAATGGATAGCATACTGCATTCATTTCTGCTACAAGCACCATGGAAAACCTACCCCTCAGGGGATGAGAACTCATTCCACTAGAGCTACTTCAACCTCTACAGCATTTCTCAGGGGAGTCCCTACCAGGGACATCCTGGAAGCTGCAACCTGGAGTTCTGTACACACCTTCACCAAGCACTACCACTTACCTATTTTTTCTAAATCCAGAGTTGGATTTGCTACAGCAGTCGTACAAGGCCTGCTAGCCAGCCCTAACACTTCTTGACTGCCTCCACCCTTCCTCAGCTTTGGGAATCAATCCAAGTGTGTTGACTGCAACAGTGAAACATGAAGAACATAGTACAGTTGTGTACACTTACCATAAATGTAGATGTTCGAGTGTATTCACTGTTGCAGTCCTGGTTTCCCTCCCTCCAGCCCCTTTGCTTTCTCTATCCTTTCTACCTATCCTCTTTATGGCCTTTTTTTTTTTTTTTTTTTTATGGCAGGGGTATTTACTTTTTACTGGAGGTGTTCCACACCATGTAATAGCTTCCTATTTGGGGGGCTCCTGACATCTGGGGCAAGAAAAACTGATGTAATAGCTTTGGCTGCATGTTTTATACCCCTGACGACCTGACGTCATGGAAGAGGCGACAGCATCTGACGCAGAAATCCCAAGACTCTGGTATTCGGGCCTACTGAGTGCTACCTGCAGGCAGATAACCCAAGTGTGATGACTGTAACAGTGAATACACTCGAACATCTACATGTTGTACAAGTGTACAAGTGTACACAACTGTACTGGATATGATTGTCTGATCTCAGAAGGCTTTTTTTTTTTGAAATATTGCAGTCCCTATAACATCTTCCTTCATATCTCCGTGCAAAGGGTGGTGGTCATTATCCCCTTAAGGTAGTCTGGTAGTAGCTCAGATTACTAAGGTTATGAGCTGTTAACAAACTGCTTCTTGTGGTCCTGCAGTTGATTCTGTCTGTCTCCGTTTGCCTACTGTGGGACTCTGAGCAAGTCCCTTAACCAGGTAGCACTCCTGGACTTAGTCTGAATAAGGCCTGTGTGAATCAGTGCTCTGCCCCCACTTAACAAATGCAAATAAATAGTCTTTTGACTTTGTTTTCCTCTTTGTACCTTTACATGCCCCACTGTCTTTGCTGCCTCCAGTTGATTTTGTTAATCAGGACTATGTTTTATTACTAAAAGCATAAAAGTATACTTGGAACATCCCTTTTCTTTTCTGCATCTCCAGAATGTCTTCTTATGAGCCATTAACTTTATTATCTGTGTTCACACTTGCATTTCATAATCTTAGCAGGCACTGAGTTTTCTGCAGCATTAGCTGATAACAGCAAACCATGGTATACGTTCTCAGACAATGTCTCAGCCCAGCCTTTGAATGGCTGATATGGGTGAAGATGTACTAACCATCTCATTTGAGAGGAGACTGATATGAACTGGTCTGTACTGCCATCACTATGGAGACTGCTGTCTGTTGTCAGAACCATATCTCACTGAATACAACTCGAACCTTCTAGAATATCTTTGTTGGTTGGAGAATACTCAAGCAATTAAAACACATTATATGTAAATGTACAAGGCACAAGGCACAACTGTAACAAATACAAGATAGCTGAAATGGAACTGGACTGACAACATGCTTATTTTTTCTTTAAAAAAATAATTCTGGCTTTTCCATACTACATTTGGGGCATTAGAGAATAATGCATTTGAGATCTCCTGAGCTGCAGGTAGACAGAAGTGCAGGGGTTAACATCGATGAGGAAAAAGGCTACATTTTCCTTGCATTACATTTGTAGGCTAGAGACTAGCTTAATCTTGTTTCCAAAGACAAAATGGTCTGACATTTTGAACATCCTCTGAGGTATTACAGGAGTGATAAAAGTTTGCCTGTTTGTATAGGAAAGGATGTAGCTGCACCTTATCAAAATGTTATTACCTCCTTTGAGGACCAGTACAGCCCAGATTTTTGAACAGTATAACTTGACATATATTATAGATCCTCTCTGTCTCCCCCTTGCATCCTGTTTTACTATAAATAATAAACATGTTCCAAAGAGATGGGCATAGTTCTGATTACATTTTTAACTTGGAGAGGACTACCGTAAAGGTAAGACTGTGTTAATGCCAAAGAACAACCTGGACAGTAAATAGGCTTAAATTATGTGTACTGCATGTTCACATTTAAACTGAGTGTTGTGGGTATCTGTAAATAGCAGGGTATGGGTGGAACAGATCCCAATAAAAGTGGCAAGGGGAGAAAGCCCATGCAAAACTGCTTAAATGTGTCACAATGAGTTTTACAATCTACTGTTTTACTATTTAAATATTTTTGAAGTGTCAGGACTTGTAGTAGTGGTACCCTTACAATGTTAATCAAGCTGCTGCCATGAGTAAAATTAAAAGCTCAGGTTCCATAAAGCCATAAACATATTTAGTGGTTTCTTATAAAAATTACAGTGTTAGGGTGTCGGGGGGGGGGGGAGAATACCAGCTGTAAACCTTAAATGTGTCATCAGAGAGCCTGTATCCAGAAATCCTTGGGTGAAACATGTAATCACTCTAAATCAGATTTAAATCCAGATAATGATGATGATTGTCTTAGTTTGCTATGTGACCCATTCCATATTTCTGCAATATAACCACTAACAAGTAAACCACTTGGAGTTCCAGACTCACCTGTTTAGGAAAGTTTACAATCTCTTGTGTTATATGAGTGGGTCATGATTAAAGTCCACTCTTGCAAGGCCTTCATAGATAAAAAATATAGAAGTCAAAGTCAGTCTGCCTCAAATTAATCTATAAAAGACTGAAAGTAACTAAAAATCTTAGTTGACAATTTATATTTTGGGGAAAATGTATTATTTCCAGTCAAAGTAATGACTTGACAGAGTAAATGCAAAATAAATAAATAAATAAATTATATATATATATATATATATATATCAGATTCAGCTGTCAGACTTAACTACACTTTCAAACAATAGTATCATTACTTTCTCATCTCCATGACAGACAAGAATAGACTTGGAGTACATATTCATATAACCTCTTCATTATAAAATTGGATTTGTACACTGTAAAATCAAGTATATCCTAAACAGTTGTCTCAAAGTCCTTATAAGATGTCCGGTGTTCCAATAGACATTTATTTATAGTGAACTGCATTTAAACATATCCAAGAGTTTATTTTCTAATCGCCCATCCATATAAATTGAAAAAGAAGGGAAAAAAAGAACACCAAGGACTCAGGCTTTCAAAGTTTTGAGTGAGAAAGACTTCTTCAGACCAAAGAATACAGAGTTTAAATCACATGACGTTAACAAATAAATTCAATACTTTTGAAATAAGGGACATCATTAAGCGAAGGTAAGATGCACATATTTGATAAGATCTGACATTAAAATTCTTTCACATCAAGTGCATTTTTCAAATCAACCAGCCTCTATGGCATAGAGAAATGAAGTCCTGACTGTAACCAGGTGTCCAGGTTACAATTAGCAGCCTCAGCACTGGGAGAGTGAGGCAGGGAGGAAAATGAGTGAGGGGAGAAGTCTGCTCTGCTCTCTCAAGAGGGCACAACAAAGTGGTGTGAGTTCCACTGTCATAGACAAACACACGCATATGCTCACACACACACACACACACACACACACACACACACACACACACACACCTATCACCCACCAATCCAAAATAATTGTTTAATAAGGCAGATTCATCTATGGTATCAAAGGACTTTGTCAAAAACATTAAAATATTACCTAAGAATGTAATTTATACACATCAAATAGGTCATGACAACAACACTTATTACAGACTCCAAGCTATTTTAAAAACAAATCAAACATATGCCTCACCATTAACTTATTAGATATATCAAGAGAAAAATTGAAATAAATAAATCAAAACGCAGTTGTCAGATCAGTGCCCCATATTCAAGGTTCATCTCTTAACGACCACCTCTTTCTTGTATACAAACATTTTCCAAAATGAAAAGCAAGGATTTCCTAAAATTGATAGAAACCAAGGAGTATTTGTATAGTACATTTTTTTATCCCTTCTTTTCATATTGCATAAATGCTTGCAAATCTTATTACGTAAATGGCGTCCATTTTTTCCCACATAGAATGCACTTCAATAAAAACAGCTTGCTAAATATATTACTGTCTTGGTATTGCAATCAAAGTGTCATTTGCATGATATTACCATAGAAAAAACTTCAGCTGTGATATTAGGGCCAACTGCGGTGGTGATGCTGCGGTAGCATTGGCGCCTTACAGTAAGACATCCTGTTTGATTTTCAGCTATAATGTCTTCTGTGTGGAGACATGCGTGAATGGGCGTACCTTCGTTGAAGGTTGTGCATCAGGGCCGGCAACTCGGCATGTAAAAATCTACTGCCAATCATTAGTGGACTGGAGTTCCACTGTGGCGACCCCTAACCAGGAAAAGCTGAAAAACACAACAAGACACAACATTTATAAAACAGCACTGCTTACAATGACTGCATTTAAACATACCCAAGGGTTTATGTGGTGTTTGTTTGATGTTGTTACTAGTTCCAGAAATCCTTTTCATATTAATATTTCTTTTAAACACAATTTTCTGGCTTACTTTCAATTTTACCAATAATATCCACTTTAAAATGACCATTTTCTTACTCAAATATTATCTGATTTCAAGTAACATCATTAGAAAACGGAGTGGTCATAGCTCTGTTTTAAACAGCATAGTAATTCACATAATCATTATACCTTTAAGGTTTATATTATGAATAAACTCAGGTGATTCTAAAATGGATCTAAATATATTATTCCTACCCATACTTAGTTCAAACATGATATTTAACAATTGACCTGAATACTGTCTTTGTGTAAATATAGTTTTAATTTTTTTTTAATTTCTTCAACAAATCTCCTGTCATCCAAAATAAAATATAGGAGCCTGACCATCTTCTTCTAGAAAAATGGATGCAAACTGTAATACAAGTATGCATTATGGAATGGGTTTTCTAAAAAAAATAGCTGACTGAAAACTTCATTTGAAATTATCTTTATAAAGTTCCTCATCTAAAAAGTTAATAGAAGTATTTGCTGCATTAATTGAAAATTTAAAAAATTGAGTAATCAGTTCTACACAATAGCAAAATATTCATATTATCGTCCAACCATAAAATATAAATGTCATCCAAACAACACACAGACACACACACATGTAAATATAGCTTGAATCTGGAATTAATATTATTATTATTTCCCAGTGCAGAACAATTTTAGCATATAGGGGTTCTGACTTTGCCTCCATTGCCACTCCATGTACTTGGTAAGTACTCTCCATCAATTTCTAATGTTGTTTTTTAAAACAATTTGCAGGCATTCCACTGTACTCTTAAGTCAATGTTTAAAAGAGTATCATATTTGGTTATTATTTCAGTGAGACACTACATCCCTAATCCATGAGGAGTAATAGTAAATAAATATTTAAAATCTACATAACCAAAATTAATTACTCATTAAAGGTTACTTTTGATACTCTTTTTTTAAAACATGCCATGAATCTTTTAAATTAAGTTTATAGTTGTCAAAAATATTTTTGCAATCTAGAGACCACAGATCTGGTCAAAGGTTTTGCTTTTGACCTGTGGCTGCCACAATGGGGCAAAGTATTTGATTGTTGTAATTTTTATGTACAATAGGATCATTGAAAAACAAAAACAAAAAAAATAAAAAACATAGAAATAATATCACGTGAATGTAAATTTGTCAGTAATTAATCAGTTTTGTAATATACAGCATATTTCATTTCTAGAAAAATTAAAATAATAAGTATCAGCTAATAATTTACACATTCT
Organism: Protopterus annectens; assembly: GCF_019279795.1. Classification (NCBI taxonomy): domain Eukaryota; kingdom Metazoa; phylum Chordata; order Ceratodontiformes; family Protopteridae; genus Protopterus; species Protopterus annectens. The sequence goes on along the minus strand of NC_056741.1, from coordinate 852,821,573 downwards.
ACCCCTGTAATCAATTGGATCTATTAAAACTAGACTATTCCCTTTGTCAGGCTTCATAATGTGTATGGTTACATCAGTCGATAACTTCATAAGCAATTTTCTTTCATCATTAATTATGTTACAAAAACATTGCTTTATTTTAGAACTACACATACTTCTAATGGCTATTTAATGTAATTGTTCAACCTGCTTAATTTGTGGGTGCTTAATCTGCTCATTCTTCTTCCATGTCAATTGGGTGTAATCATTTTATTCCCTACTGTAAAAAAGCAACTTTAAGTTCAATTTAGGAGTAAATAATTTCAGATCTAACAAGATACCTGAAATTTCATCTGTATATTTCAGCACAAAGGAGACACCTCATTTGAGTAATTTTAAATGAGTAGTTGTTACAGTGAGTTGCCTGAAATTAGCTACTTTAAAGTTCCCATCAAACACTACCTCAACAGTACATTCTATATTGTTCAGATCTTCCTGGTCCCAAATAATTCCAGTTATCAGACACAACATTGCAGTTTTCCCTGCTGGTTCTCACATAGTTTATCCAATAGCAATGACCTTGCCTTTAATATCATTAAATGTGGCATCATAAGACTTTAAAGAAAGTGCATCAGTTATGATTACAATGTTAATGATTAAGGCATTGAATAATGGCACATAATTAAGACGTAAGGGCAAGAATGGATAACAGTTTAAACTTTGTCTAGTGGATTTATATGAAAGTAAAAAAAATATTTTGTAGCCTATAATTCTAAACAGCATGTCCAGTCACACTCAGAAAATCACTGTACCACTTCATACCTCACCAATCTAACTGGTTACTGAATATAATGTATGTAAAATGCTCTGATGATCTTCGTGTTTCACTGTTGCAGTCATCACATTTGGGTTATCCCTGCTGGGGTAGCCCTTGGCCGGCCTGAATACCAGAGACTTAGTATTTCTGCGTCAGTTGCTGTCATTTGAAAACTGTCATTAGGTCATCAAGGGTATAAAGAAAGGCAGCCAACGCCATTACATCAGTCTTTCTTGCTGTGGAGCCTGAAGCAGAAGCAGTTTGCATGAGTGCCGGTTGGCCGCTACCTGAATTTCATTTCTGAACTGAAGTTGAAGTCTTCAAAAGCTAAGTACCCTGTTGGGGACCTTTTTTTCTTGCACTAACCAGTGTCAGAAAAAGTTAATAATTGTCTTGCCTGTGGAAAGCAAATACCACACCGAAACTTCCACTCCTACTGCATCACTTGTCTAGGCCCAGACCACGACGTCCCTCGTTGCTGGTTCTGTGCTTTGTTTAATACCAGAACTACTCATCGTCAGGCCCTTATTGTTGCCAGATATTTCCATTTACAGTCCTTGAATTCCGATATGGCTTCTGTAAGCCATCCAACAGCAGACCTTCTGAAAAAATGTAAAGATAAAGAGAGAGAAAGACCGCACAGGACTAAACCATCCAACGATGCTACCGCCAAGCTGGTCATCAGTCCTCTGGAATTCAGTGAGGTGCTGTAGCAGCCCAGATGCCCAATTCAGTTAATTCGCAGGCCTCTACCGAGACCCTTTTGGAGTCTGATATGCCGCATAACTCTTCTTCGTCTAAGGATCCTGTGGTTGTCTCTACCTTGGAAGGGTCCAAAGCTGTTGTTCAGGCACCGACTTCTGAGGAAGTCATTTGCAACACCAAATCCAGACATAAACTGATGCCTCCTTTCACAGCTTCTGTTCTTTCTAAGCCAACTGAGTTCCTTAGGCCCAGGGGTCGAACTACCCCCAAGAAATCGACTCCCAGTCATTCTTATGTGCCTGCTCCCTTGCCTCTGTCACAAATGCTTAGAATGTCAGAGGACCTTATCATGCTGATTATGGGAAACCAAGCCACTCCCTCAAAAAGAAAAAGAGATCTGTCTCCAGAAGTTTTGACTGAACAAGAGTCAGATGTATCTGGGTCATCTGATTATGAAGACATGCAGCCCCCCCCTCTACATATGAGGATTCTGATTTAGAGGCATCTATTCCTTCAGCCTCTCCCCCAGAGGATTTTTCATTTGGGGAAACCCTGCATACCTTAAGGGAGCATTTCAAATGAGAGAGTAAAAACTACCCACAGTCTAAAAAGAGACTCAGAGAGTACCTGGACCTTCCACAGCACAGGCCCTTAGCCATCCTCCAAGTCCTAGATGTGGTAGATGATGTCTTCCTTGAATCCAGCTTGACTCCAGACTCCCTTCTGCTCCCAGAAAGCCAGACAGGGAATACAGAGTATCTGACTCTCACAAATATCTCTTTAAAAACCCAACAGCAGACCCTGACGTTATTACTCAAGGCCCAAAAGAGATCAAAGCTACTTCAGCTAAGAATCCCACCCCCTCATATAGGGATTCCAGAGCACTGGACAGATGGGGTAAAAAAGTATACACCTCAGCTACTCTTGCTATCAGAGCACACAATTGTCAGTTCCATATGCTTAAATATCAGCAACATACCTTGGAACTTCTTAAACAAAAAAAATCCTCCTTTCCTGCATGGACAGAATCTAAGGATTTACAGGAAATAATGCACTCTGCTGGTCAAGTAACTAAACACACTTTGCACTGCAACTTTGCTGCCCTAGAAGCTTCTTGCAGGGCAGCAGTCACTGGATCTGTCATTAGGAGACATCCATGGCTTAAGGAACAACCCCTGCCAGACCCTGTCAAATCAAAATTGTTGGATGGACCTGTGACGCCCGTGCCCTGGCCCAGCAAACAAGGAGCCTCAATCCTCACCACTAACACCAGAGAGGGCATCTCATATATGTGGAAAGGATAACAAATGCACACAGCAAAGTGCAATTTCCCTTAAGAGCACACAGAGATCACAGTCAGTCCAGGGCTGGTCACTTCCTTGCTCCCAAGGTCCCCAGTAAGACTACCCACTGGCACAGTTATAGGGTCCAGATCTCAGCCTAGCTGGGCAAGCTAAAATCTCCAGCACCCTCTCTGTCCAACCAGTGCTTCGTGTCCCTGCCCAAGCAGCTGACACACACACACTTTGAGATAAGAGTTTACACAACCACGCAGACACTTCTGGGGAAGGCTGGCACAGGTTCTCCAGCTGTGCCCCTTTTTCCCAGACTATATGATAGTACCAGCTGCCACCACCCACTAATAATTATTAGCTACTCAAAGGCCCTTAAAAGGGTGTCCAATTATTACTGTGCAATATTATTATCCAATTGGTAAGTGTGACTACAGTCAAGGCTTATTAGAGTGGCTATGCACAGTTTTACCAAAGGCGTACAAGTACTCTAAAAAACTTAAATTATCTCTACACAAACCAGCCACAGTTAAAAGGTTTAAAAATATTTAGTAATAAGTAATTAAAACCACAAGACAATACTTTCTACTATACAGTGCTAGTCAAAAGTTCAGAGATCAAACAGAAATACTTAAAATAAATCAGTAGTACAGTTCTGACATCACAGAAAAACACTTAGTCTAATATTTTCTAATTCCTAGCTACTTCTAGGAGAAAACATGGTTCTAACATACTACTTACATAAAGAGAGCATAAGGCAGTGCTGAGTTGGATGTCCAGACAAAAATGCTTAATAATCTCTGGTTCTCGCTGTTTAAATTGAAACTCCAGTTCTGCTAAACATTACATCATCTTTTACACCTTCCTGGTATTCCCAGGCTGACAGAAACTGCATTTACATTCTTTTACACTTAGAGCAATAAAGGACATTCCATATGTAAATTCTGGTCATTAACTTTAGCCTTAAAACAATAGGCAGGAAGCCTTCATCTAGCAGGACTGGAGCCGACTTGTAAAACATCAAAGGCAGTGATGAAATAATTTTAATTTCAAAGGACCAACAAGAAATGCTTGACTTAGCTTTCTTTACAGCAGATGTTTTAAGTTCAACATTCATATTTACAAATGATAGAATTATCTGCACAATTATATCTGGCTAGGCTGGCAGCCTTCGCCCATCTCTACCAGTCTGGACACCCCCCCCCCCCCAGAGAACTCAAGCTAGTTTTTCAAGTGACCCTTGAGAAATGCTGCTTGAGAGGATTAGGTCTATCTGAGTATACCTACCCCATTCCCTGTCTTGAGAGCCCATCTGCATTGGCATTGCTACTCCCACTGCAGTGCTGTACTGACATATCATATGCTTGCAACCCTAGGCTCCATCTTAGCAACTTGGCATTTTGCTGGCTGGCTCTGTTTAACCATATTTGGGGGTTGTGATCTATTATAACAGTGAAGTTCCTTCCATACAGATAAGGCTGAAGTTTCTGCAGTGCCCACACTATGGCTATTCCTTTTTTATACAGCTGCATAGCATTCCTCCCTGGGTTGGAGCCTATGACTGAGGTAAACCAATGGGTGCTCTTCCTCCTCTGAAGAAATCTGGCTAAGTGCAGCCCCCACCCCATGGTTTGAAGCATCTACCTGCACAGCAAATTCTTTGCTGTAATCTGGACTGGATAACACAGGGGGTCCTCCCAAAGCTTCTTTAAGCTTCTGGAATGCCTGCTCACATGCTGAGGTCCACACTACCTTATCTGGCCTGTTCTTCCTAATCAGGTCTGTGAGGGGAGCAGCTATGGTACTATAACTGGGGACGAACTTTTTGTAGTACCCTGCTGTCCATAAAAATGCCTTCACCTGCTTTTTAGTAACAGGTGAAGGCCGTGCCTGAATGGCTTCCACTTTGTCAGGTTCTGGCCTTATCTTACCACTCCCCACTCTATATCCTAGGTAGGAGACCTCCACTATACCCACCTGACATTTGCTCGGCTTAATGAACAACCCTGCCCTCTGTAGTCTGCCCAGCACCTCCCTGACATGCTGAAGGTGCTCTGGCCAGGAATGGCTGTAGATGGCAATATCATCTAGGTAAGCAAGGGCAAAACCTCCTGCTCCTGCTAGGATATTATCTACCAGCCTCTGGAAAGTCACTGGGGCATTCTTCATCCTAAAGGGCATCTTTGTGAACTCATACAAGCCAAAAGGAGTCACAAAGGCTGACTTCTCTGTAGCACTGGGAGTCAAGGGCAACTGCCAGTAACCCTTGATAAGATCAATGGTTGTAAGATACTTAGCCCCACCCAGCTGCTCTAGGGCCTCACCTGTCCTAGGCATGGGTTAAGCATCCGACTCTGTGTGACTATTCAATTTCCTGTAGTCCACACAGAACCTGGTGCTGCCATCCTTCTTTGGCACCAGCACCACTGAGGAGGACCAGGGACTGTTGGACTCTTGAATCACCCCTAGGTCCAACATCTCCTGTACATCATCCCTCAGGGTCTGTCTGACTCTTTTTGGCACCCTATAAGGTACCTGCCTAATAGGCCATTGGGGTCCTATATCCACCTGCTGCTGCACTAGGTGGGTGCACCCTAGTTTCCCAGTGAACATGTCCCCATATTCCTGAAACACTGCTCAGATTTCTGGAACCTGGGTAGCGGATAACTGCTGGGACATTGCTACCCCTTCCACTGAGGTGTCAGCCCGAGCCTCACTGAGGAGATCAGTCCGCTGATCTCCCTCAGACTCCTCCTGCAATCCACTGCAAATGCTCAGCACGAGGGCCTCTCTATCATGGTAAGATTTTATCATGTTAACATGGTACAATCTGTGCCCCTGCCATCTGCCTAGCAGTTCCACCATGTAGTTAACATCACTTATCTTTCTTACCACCTTGTAGGGTCCCTCCCAAGCTGCTTTCAGATTGCTGTGTCTGACAGGAATGAGAACCATTTGCTGCTGCCCCACAGCATACTCTCTAGCTCAAGCATTCCTGTCATATCACACCTTTTTCTGTTGTTGGGTTTCTGCCTGGTTCTCCTGGGTCAAGCCCATGAGTTCTCTGAGCCTTGTCCTGAGGTTTAGGATGTATGCCACAACAGACTCCTTGTGAGACTCACACTCACCTTCCCACTCATCTCGAATTAAATCTAGAGGTCCCCTCACCCTATGCCGATACAGCAATTCAAAGGGCGAAAACCCTGTGGATTCCTGGGGAACATCTCTGTAAGCAAACAACATATGGGGCAAATATTTGTCCCACTCCCTCTTAAACTGATCTGCAAATGCTCATAGCATGGACTTGATTGTAGAGTTTAACCTCTCAACAAGACCATTAGTCTGGGGATGGTAGGGGGTGGTCTTCATGTGCTTCACCCCACAGGACATACACAGACAAGCCAGCAAGTCTGACATGAAATTGGCACCTCTGTTAGTAAGTATTTCTTTTGGGAAATCTACCCTGCTGAAAATCTCTAACAAAGCATTTGCCACCTTTTCTGCCTCAATGGAGGACAAAGCCACTGCCTCGGGGTATTGTGTAGCATAATCCACTACCACTATGATATACTTTTCCCTGTGGAACTTGAGGTACTCAGAGGATCCACAATATCCATAGCTACCCTCTGAAATGGCTCCTCAGTCACAAGCAAAGGCATCAAAGGAGCTCTCACCTTGTCTCCTGCCTTGCCTATCTTTTGGCACTGCTCACAGGTCCTGCAGTTACCCTGTTACATCTCTGGAAATTCCAGGCCAATAGAAGTACTGCATAATATGCCACTTTGTACATTTTATGCTCATATGACCTGCAAAGGGAATATCATGGGCTATGGCTAGAAGCACCAGATGGTAGGCTCTAGGCACTACCAACTGCTGTACTCTCTCAACTTCTAGCCCTCCCTCAGGGGTCCACTCTCTGTTAGTAACCCTTTTTCCCAGTATACAGATTCCCCCTTTCCTTGAGAATCAGGTGCCTCCCTAGCTACCTGTCCCAGGCCTTGCAATGTAGGGTCTGAGAGCAGAGCCTGTCTCAACTCCCTCCTTGTAACCCTTCCCAGCTTCCCTTCCACAGGAAGTCTGGCATCCTCTGACAGTGGTCACTGTCAGCCTGGGTACTACTACTTACATCTACCTTTGCAGTCACTCTGTCCAAGGGACCATCAGTACCCACAAGCAGCTGTGGCTCACATTCAGTCACACTGCTACAGAGTAACTTCCTCCCTGAAGTAACCACCTCACTAGTCCTGGCTGCAAGTATGTAGTCTGTCTGGGTCTCCCCCAGGCTACCAGACCCATATGCTTGTCTCCTAGCCTGACTGTGTTAACTGCATAAGAACATGGTACTGCCTCATCCAAATCCTTCCCTATCAGGACATCTGCAGGATGGTAGTTTAGTACCAGTGTTGTCTCAAAACAACCTACTATTGGCATTTTGTCTTTCACACTTACTGGCTCCCTCACCTTTGGTTCCCCACCTTGCCTCTGTGGACACCTGTATGCCACATGGTCCCACTGGTTGCATTCAAAACATTTAACCCTAGCTCCTGGACGTGTACCTGGACTAGTGGTTTCCCCTGCTACTGGCATATTCTATTGGGGCAGTCTGTGCTGCCCACCATGGGTTCCTTTAGTCATATGAGCAGTACTGGGGGTCCCTTTCCTGTGCAGGGTTGCCCTGCTTGCTAGGTATAGGTCTCCCTTCTTCCCCAACTCATCTGAAGTAGCACATTGTCTATCAGCTAACCAGATCCTCATGTCCTCAGGCAAAGTGCTAAGGGCTTGTTCCCTCACCAAAAGGTTTGCCAGCCCTTTAAAATGGTGACCTGACATCCACTCACCCACCTATGGAAATAAGTGCTCAATTCAACAACATATTCACACACTCTTTCATCTGCCTTGCATCTATGCTCACAAAACATTTTCCTATATGTTTCAGGTATTAGTTTAAACAGTCCTAAAAGACATTTTTTAACAGCAGTATAATCAAAACATGCAACGTCTTGACATTTTAGATAATGCAGTTACAGCTTTACCATGTGGTAAGGGGGTCAGGAACCATACCCAGAGCCCTTGGTCAACTTCATTCTGTTTACATACCCTCTCAAACCTATGAAAAAACTATCAAAATTATCCCCCTCTTTAAACTGCAGAAGAAATGTACTGACCTTTTGTGCTTGTGGGGTCCAATTACTCCCTTCCCATTACCTCCATGACTCTGGCGAAGAGTCAGCATCTACTTCTCAAGCTACCTCTGCTTTTCTTGTTCCTCATCCTGCAAACATCACAGTCTCTCCTTTGCTCTTAATTCCACATGCCTGGCCTCCAACGCAAGTCTCTTTAGCTCCAGCTGGATTTTTAAGTCCACTGCAGAAAGGTTGAGCTGTCCATTCTCCGAGGGAATTATATCTCCACTGCCAATCTGATTGTCCTCCTGGTTGCTGTATCCTGATGCAGCTGTAAGCAAGGCTGCAATCAGGTCTGCCTTAGTCAGGTTACCATGCACCAGTCCCCTAGCCTGGCACATCTCCGCCAGCTGGCTCTTTGTCAGCTTTCCATACTCCTCTGCTGACATGCTGCCTGCTCACCCTAACTAAGCTAAAAAAAGAAATAAAACAATTGTGATTTGAACTCTGAGTATTCACTGCATGGCTGTTTTAGAGTACAAAACACCTCAAAGCTCACTCTACACAAGCTACAGGATTCACTCTACCCACACCCCTACAAGCCAATTAGCATTTGCCAATGAATTAATATGTGATGTGGATATCCCACTGCTGCCAAACAATTGTGAGGATATCCCACCACTGCCACCAATTAATATGTGACACCCATGCTCTGGCCTAGCAATCATGGATCCTCAATCCTCACCACTAACACCAGGGAGGGGGTATCATATGAGAGGGAAGGATAACAAATAAACACAGTAAAGTGCAATTTCCCTTAAGAGCACACAGAGATCACAGTCAGTCCAGGGCTGGTCACTCCCTTGCTCCCCAGGTCCCCAATAAGACTCCCCACTGGCACAGCTATAGGGTCCAGATCTCAGTCTAGTGGGCAAGCTAAAATCTCCAGCACCCTCTCTGTCCAACCACTGCTTTGTGTCCCTGCCCAAGAAGCTGACATACACACACTTTGAGATGAGTTTACACAACCACACAGACACTTCTGGGGAAGGATGGCACAGGTTCTCCAGCTGTGCCCCTTTTTCCCAGACTATATGGTAGTACCAGCTGTCACCACCCACTAATAATTATCAGCTACTCAAAGGCTCTTAAAAGGGTGTCCAATTATTACTGTGCAATATTATTATCTAATTGGTAAGTGTGACTACAGTCAAGACTTATTAGAGTGGCTATGTACAGTTTTACCTCTACTCAAACCAGCCACATTAAAAAGGTTTTAAAATATTTAATAATAAATAATTAAAACCACAAGAAAATAATTTCTACTATACAGTGCTAGAAAAAAGCTCAGAGATCACACAGAAATACTTAAAATAAATCAGTAGTACAGTTCTGACATCACAGAAAAACACTTAGTCTAATCTTTTCTAATTCCTAGCTACTTCTAGCAGAAAACACAGTTCTAACATACTAATTACATAAAGAGAGCATAAGGCAGTGCTGAGTTGGATGTCCATGCAAAAATGCTTAATAATCTCTGGTTCTCACTGTTTAAATTGAAACTCCAGTTCTGCTAAATATTACATCATATTTTACACCTTCCTGGTGTTCCCAGGCTGACAGAGATGCATTTACATTCTTTTACACTTAGGGCAATAAAGGACATTCCACATGTAAATTCTGATCATTAACTTTAGCCTTAAAACAATAGGCAGGAAGCCTTCATATAGCCGGACTGGAGTTGACTTGTAAAACATTAAAGGCAGTGATGAAATAATTTTAATTTCAAAAGACCAACAAGAAATGCTTGACTTAGCTTTCTTTACAGCAGATGGCAATGTTGCCACATTATTTTACGTTCAACATTCATATTTACAAATGATAGAATTATCTGCACAATTCTATCTGGCTTGGCTGGCAGCCTTCACCCATCTCTACTAATCTTCACAGCACCCTTGCACAAAGATAACTTATTTGGTGCTAAAGCAGAAGAGGTGTTAAAAAGATGGAAGAAAAAGCAAAATCTAAGCAGATTGTTAAAGATTTCTTACAGGCACAGCCCCCTAGGTTCAGCAGGCATTTTCCTTCCAAGCACTGGTCCTTTCCTGCACCTAGTAAACAGGGCCAGCCTATGCCCCATGGAAGCAGACCTCCAAGACCTCAGTCCCATGGGTTGCAGAGATCTAAGCAGTGGACTGCCTCCTCTTCAAAATCAGGGACTTCTAAGCCATCCACTTATGGCAAAAGCTCACAATGACTCACCCCCTCCTTACCTCACCTCTGCCCACCATCACATACCCCTAGGAGGGAAAACTCTCCCTTCACTCAAGCACCTGGGCCACTATTACCAAGGAGTAATGGTTTCTGAACATTGTGTCTCAGGGGTACAAATTCTCCTTCCACATCTTTCCAACCCCCAAAGAGTTCCCAGATCTACCACCAAATCAGTGGGAAGAGGCTCAAATGCAAATCCATACCCTCCTCTCCTTGGGAGCAGTAGAACACGTTCCTGCAGAACAGTTAGGCCAAGGCTTCTACTACAGACTTTTTCTGGTACCTAGAAAAAAGGCACCTGGCGCCATATCCTCAACCATTTTAAACACCTTCCTGGTGATCCCAAAATTCAAAATGCTCACTCTCCAGTAGCTGCTACCCATGCTGTCCAAGGACACTTGGCTAGTCACTCTGGACCTAAAAAAGGCCTACCTCCACATTCCCATCAGGAAGTTCTGCAGAAAATATATTCACTTCAGGGCAGGATCTCAACACTTTCAATTATCTGCACTTCCTTTTGGCTTATCTACTGCTCCCAGAGTTTTCACAAAATACCTGGCTCCGGCCATTGATTTTTGCAGACAAAGAAATATTCAAATTTATCCCTACTTAGATGACTGCCTTATTCAGGTAGACAACCAGGAAAAGCTGCTCATAGATCAGGCCTTTGTAAAGGACCTACTAACCTCTTTAGGGTACACAATCAATGAAAAATCCAAACAGGTGCCCACCAGAAGGATAATCTTTCTGGGAGCAAGTCTGGACACAGCATCCCAGATGGCATGCCTAACACCAAGGAAACACATTTTCCTATCAGCTTACTTCTCTCAACTGGCCACCAGGCCCAGCTTTCTCCAAGGGAAATCCTGCAAGCCCTGGGGTTCATGGCATCTTGCATACTCCTTATTCCATATGCCAGACTGCATATGAAAAAACTTTAATGGTACCTAAAGAGCCTTTGGTGTCAACACTCTCAAAGTCTGGAAACTCTTTTACCAATTATTCCTTGCCTGAGGGAGGAATTTATTTGGAGGGCAACAGCCTGCTCCCACAAAAAGGGACTGCCCTTCTCCCCACACCCTGTCGACCAGACCCTCACCACAGATGCATCAGACTATGCTTGGGGTGCACACCTGGATGGCAGATGCATATAAGGCCAATGGAACCCCCAGCAACTCCCCCTGTACATAAATCTAAAAGAGATGATGGCTGTGCAGCAGGCCTTGATCACTTTCAAACCCCTTCTCTCTACAGGGGTTCTCCTGATCAAAACAGACAACACCACAGTGATGTGGTACATCAACAAGTAGGGAGGGACTCACTCCTACCTGCTGTACAGGCTGACCATGACCCTTTGGGTCAGAGCCTCTTCCCTGCAGCTACACCTGGTAGCACAATTCCTGCCAGGCTGTCTCAACTCCCTGGCAGACCAGTTAAGCAGAACGCTGTTGTACCCCACGAGTGGCAGCTCAACAGAAACACCTTCTTTCTAATAACTCAGAAATGGGGAACCCCGGAGGTCAACCTTTTTGCCTCCCACACCAAACATCAGCTCAGCAAATTCTGCACCAGGGAGCATCACTGCATGGCATGGAAAGTAGATGCCCTCTCCTTCCCCTGGGTAAACCTATTGGTCTGTGCTTTTCCTCCCCTACCTCTCATTCCCAAGGTAATGATCAAAGTAAGGGAGGAAAAACCAAGGACCATTCTCATAGTTCCAGACTGGCCGAGACAGCACTGGTACCCTTGCTGCAGAGCCTGTCCCCACTACCCCCATGGAATCTCCCTCAGATTCCCAACCTCCTAACCCAGAGGACAGGGGAATTCATGCACCCCCAATTGCAGACACTGAATGTGGCAGCTTGGCTTATAACCTGACCCCTGACCAATTTGCCCTCCTCACTAAACAGGTTTTGGATATTATCTGGGAGGCCATTCGCCCTAGCACCAGAAAGTCTTATGCAGATAAATGGAAAAGGTTCTGCACCTGGATCCAGGCTAAGGGAGCCAATATCTCATCCTGGATTACTTAGCTGACCTACTACACAGTGGTCTCACTTTCTCTGTTATAAAAATTCACGTCTCATTTTCCCACTGAGCAGCCTATTTTTTCACACCCTCTGATCAAGCAGTTCCTCAGAGGGGCTAACAACCTAAGGCCCCCCAGAAGGGCACCAACACCAGCTTGGGACCTTAACTTTGTCTTGGAAAAGCTCACTCTGGCTCGGCTCCATTCGAACCAGCTTCTTCTGCAGAGCTAAAGTTTCTCTCCTGGAAGACAGCCTTCCTCCTGGCCATCACTTCAGCCAGAAGAGTCTCTGAGGTGCAAGCACTCATGTCAGTGGAACCCATCATTATCTTCCATGCAGACAGGGTATCCCTCAGAACTAATCCAGCCTTCATGCCCAAGGTGGTTTTCAGTGTGTCTCTCAGCCAATCCATCCATTTTCCCACCTTCTTTCCTAACCCCCTAGATGTGCACAGACAGCTCAGATACTATCTGGACAGGACTAAACCCTTCAATCTGAAAATTTGATCAACTGCTGGTTAGCTTTGTTTCAGGGGCAGAGGGCAAAGCCATCTTCAAGAAAAACATTTTCAAATGGATAGCACACTGCATCCATTTCTGCTACAAGCAGCATGGCAAGCCTCCCCCCAAGGGGGTCAGGACCCACTCCACCAGAGCAGCCTCAATCTCTGCAGCATCCCTCAGAGGAGTCCCCACCAGGGACATCCTGGAGGCTGCCGTGTGGACATCTGTTTACACATTTACCAAGCATTACCACCTGCCTCTCTTTTCTAAATCCAGGGCAGGTTTTGCCTCTGCAGTCTTGCTGGGCATGCTAGCCAGCCCCTAACCTCCTTGCCTACCTCCACCCTTTTCCTCAGCTTTGGGAATCTATCTAAATGTGATGACTGCAACATAGTACAGTTGTGTACACTTACCATAAATGTAGCTGTTTGCGTGTCTTCACTGTTGCAGTCCTGGTTTCCCTCCCGCCTTCCCCCTTTTTCTTTTTTGTTACCTTTCTTCCTTGTTGTTCTCCTTTTCTTAGAAGGGACATATTGGTATTTTGTTTCCACTGGTGGGGTCCTGCCATCAGAGCCTGGCCTCCTACTTTGGGGGCTTCTGACCGGTTAGGGCAAGAAAAACTGATGTAATGGCGTTGGCTGCCTTCCTTTATGCCCCTGATGACCTGACGTCAGTTTTCAGGCGACAGCAACCAATGCAGAAATACTAAGTCTCTGGTATTCAGGCCAGCTGAGGGCTACCCCAGCAGGGATAACCCAAATGTGATTACTGCAACAGTGAAGACATTCGAACATCTACATTTATGGTAAGTGTACACAACTGTACTTTTTTAGACTTCAGGTTACGCACCTTAAACAACTTGAAAATCTATGCTTCTTTATTTAAAAAAATCATAAGGGTTAAAAATGTTCTGACATGTTTAGAAAGTCATTAAAGGAAATGAAACAACTGAAATGTATTCTTTTTCTTATAGCTCATTTACAGATGGTATCTACCGGCTCTGTAAAGCAGTATCTTATCTGGTTCTTCTTGGAAGCTTTTGCCTGGAATGTTCCACTGGGGGAGCCAATACTAAAAATAAACAGGGTAGATAATAGAAGATCAGAGAATCTAATACTTAAAATAAATATGAGGAAAAAAATTGGCAGATATATTTCATGTATATAAAGATTAGTGAATACGCTTCCACTTGCAATCTCATAAATGGGAAGTCAAAAATATCATCATGCAGTTGCAACAATCAAGCTTCTTGCAGGTCAGTCATAATCTAGACAGCTGAACCTGTGAAAAACTCATATCCTATCCCAAGACCAAACCAGGTTAAGACTGGTGTTTTTTTACAACCCAGATGATAAATAGCTTTGAGTGCTGAGTTGTCAACCAGGTCAGCCTGATTTAATTCATTTCTTCATTAAAGATGACTGGAGGTTAGGTGGCACAGCTTCATGGTAGTTGAGTAATTCATGTCTATCAGTCTCCCATTGCATAATTGGAAGTTAGGTAAGATGGTGCCAAGATAGGCACTAGACTGATTTCTGTAGAGTCTAGACTGCTGGACTGGTAGGCATCTGGTTGTGGCTTAGGCAAAGAGCACATCTGGAAAACTTAGACTTTTAGCAAAGTGTATTTAGTGTGAAACTTCAAGTCTCTAGGGGCAGTAGGGAGAGTGTATCTTTTGTTTTCTTTCTAATAAGTATTTGCTAAGTAATGTGCTTCCAGTGTAACTAGAGGGAATATGGCAAACTCAGCTGTCCATTGCAAATAGTTAGGGTCCTAAAGAGAAGGTCTTGAGAGAAACAGGCCACTTCTTCAGTGTCTTCAGTGGTGAGTTGTCTGTCCACAGCATCAGTGAAGTCAGTCCCCTTTTCCCATTTTTGTGGAGGAAGACAAGCTGTCAGAAGAGGGGATACACAGTTAGCTACTACATTTAATAAGCATGGAGTCTTAAATAAGGAGCATTCTTTGCATCAGCAGTTCACCTTACTGAGGGGAATAGGAAGTTCCTCATTCCCAGTACCACTGTCCAGGATCTCACAAGATTGTGAAGGTGATCAAAAGAATCAGCAAATGACTGTACTTGGTGTAGTCTATGTAGATGTCCTAATATACAATGACTGTGACAACACAAGACTCCTACATACACATAGTCTTACACAGCGAGACCTGCAGAGACTTGCATTGATCAGGGAGACAAACAGTCCCAAGGCTAATACCCATGCCTCCGAAGAGGGTGGAACTGTGGCAGATTCTAGGTTAAAAAAACTGTGCAGCCACCATTAATCAAAGTTATAGTTCTAGATATAAGAAAGCAGTGAGCTACCTGCAGATAGGAAGCTGGATAAGTCAGCAAGGAAGAACTTTAGCTGGCATAAATCTCATATGTGACCTTAAAAGACCTGAGGGAGTTAGTTACCTATGAGGAGCTAAGGAGTCAGTGTGTTGGGGTAATTGTTTGTTGTACAGGAAGTGGACTCCTAAGAATGGGCAAAAAGGAAAAGTGAGTAAGACTGGGCAAGAAGGAAATGTGATCCAGCAGCTGGCAGTCCCACATGCATGTTCCATTACATTATATTACATTTGCTTCATGAAAGAAGGAGATAATAGGTTTAACTACCTACCCGCCATACCTGCCTTTTTCCTTACCCTTTCTCTACCAGCCTCCTGATGTCTTGAATGGCGCTGTGGATTACCTTTACTGAACTCATTCTGATAGTCCATTCCATTAATCTACAGTCCTTTCTGTGGAGAAGATTTTTTGGGGAACCACAGAAATGGGGAGTAGTCAGTCCCTAAATTGCTTCTAACAATGTCTCATGATATTCCTTTCACAGGCCATTTAATAGCATAGAACTGCAACAGGCAGCTTATGCACAATGTTTATCAACCTCACATTGCAATGGATGAGGCATGGTAATGCAGATACTTGAGCAATGCAAATGTGTAAACAAGGCAGGAGATTAATCTATGATCCATGTGATACTTCTACATATAGTCATAAATATATTACGTCAATCATTATCCAAAGGACTACATGTAAGAACTTTACCTTAGATTATTCCACTAGCTCCCCAAGGGCATTTTCTTTGTCTTCCATTGAGGAGGACACGATCACAAATGCTTGAGATTTTCAATATTCTACCAGGAATTCTTACAGTTCAGTGCACACATTTCATGCAAGAAGTAATGAGCTGTGTGTAAAAGCAATGTGGAGTAAGACAAATGAGAACTTCATTCCATTTACAAACACATGGTTACACAGAATGGTTTGATTCAATCTCCCAAATCATACTTAGTGTGTTTAAAGATAAGTTTAAGAGGAATTGGACATATACTTGTCCTGTCCCCTCTTTGCGTACAGGAAACTGCAGGCTTTTCATCATTTGAGGAACTGGATAATCATAGGTTGAAGGACACCTCAAAATAATGGGTCCAGTACTACTGCACATAAATGAACTGTTCATCTCTAAAATGCAGCGCAGTTTTTGCACAGAACTAGCTTACTCAAGTACCTGAAACAGCTAAAAATAAGAGCTTGAACACAAACTAGTTTCATGCAAAAGACAACCATACTCAACAAAATAAAATGTTTTCTGCATGGGTGGGCCAGCCACACACACCCTTACTTTATTATGTTATTATTCACCATCTGAGCTTGATCTGACTCAAGAGGAATCATGATCATTTACAAAATAAGAAAGAAGTGATTATATTTTCTCTGAGACTGTGGTGCTGAGTCAAAGAAATCAAAGTAAATTTGAGCTCCCCACAAACACACACACATCACTACTAAATTTAATAGTCAAAGACATATGTGCAGTGTACTAGGCACACACACATCACTACTAAATGTAATAGCCAAAGACATATGTGCAGTGTACTAGGCACACACACATCACTACTAAATGTAATAGCCAAAGACATATGTGCAGTGTACTAGGTAGTCATGCTCGAGCAAAAGTGAAAAGAGCGATCAGTTGTCAGGCACAGAAAGTACATACATCTGGACATATACCTTAGGACAAAAGGAGATGGTGCTTAGCCCGAGCCAGCAGAACAAGATTAAGTCTGTATGAGAGGACCTCTTCAGGACTGTGAATAAGATCAGTTAAGTGAATTCTATTGCTGAGTTGGTAGGCAGATGGCAAAAGCTCAAACAATTCTATGCTCCTCTGCTTAAACCCTTCCATGACAGAAAACTCTTAACATTTGTGTATCTAGGCTGGCTTACGTATGTCAGCAGCAAGTATTATCCTGTTCAAACTACTTGGGGAGGCTCAATTGCATCCTGTAGTGAAGGAAGTAATGCTTTTGCAGGACCTATCATCCCTCTACCTGCATACAATAAATGAAAGAAGTATAGCAGGAAGTCAGCAGTATTTTCACAGGTAAACCAGGATGCTGTCAGCTGGCAAAATACTCTGTGAGCACAGGAATCCATAAGCCTTTAAAACAAAATTCCCTTTAAGTTTCTCTAACTGCAGATAGCGATGTAAGAATTTCAAGAAGTGCCAAATATAGGAATTACCAAAAAATGAGAAGTCCATCTTTCATGCTAGACATATTCCTAAAAATGGATAGAGGCATCAGATTCAGCAGACTATTTTAGTCTTTCAGAGTTACTGTAGATGCCTACTCCATGCCTATGATAGATGAGTGTCTGTAGAGCTGGGACATGACAATGTTTAATCTAACTAATGGCTACTGGCATGTAAAAGGACATGGTCACTGTAGCATTTGGGTGTTTAGCAGGATATTTACTAAACAACACAGACTCTGAGATAGAAGAGGTCTTGCTGTCACAGCCTTCTTGAAGAAATGTTAGCCTCATGACATCAAACTCCCTCTAGCTAGAAATTAGCATATTCAAAGATGTGTGCCCCTATTCACTTTATTCCTTTGTTTTCTAATTATAAAGTAAGGTATTTTCAAAATAGTATGAGGTATTGTGCATTAATTACATTACATAATTATACTTTACACTAAGCATATTATGGGCTATTTTACTTCAAGTAGTATTTTATTTTTCACAATGAATAACTGCAACTTTTCTATCTTCAGTGTCATAATTAATTATTTGATTTAGCTGTCCATATATTGTTTCTGCATCATTTACTATGTCCGAAATTTTAAGGCTTTTAATATCATGACAGGAATGTACCCCATTTCTAAGTTATAATATAGTCAAACGTTCATAAGTATTGCTTGAGTCTTTCACGTTTGCCAAGCATGCTTTTCTTAGTACCTGAATTATACCCAGTGTTATTTTCTTCTGTAGTTCATATGTGGTTATCTGTATTACTAACATATTTAAGTATGTTTGGAAATTATTTTTGTTAGACCAGCTACTCTTACTACTGCTCGAACTACATGGGTGCAAAAATCAGAAACAGTCAAGGGTCATGACCTTTCTGATTTTTGCACCCATATATTTCCAGCAGTAGTAGGTAAGTAAGCAACCCCAAAGCATGATACTGCCACCACCATGCTTCACCGTGAGGCTAGTGTTCTTTTGGTGATGCGAAGTGTTGTTTTTGCGCCAAAAGTACCTTTTGGAATTGTGGCCAGAAAGTTCAACCTTGGTCTTATCAGACCATAACACATTTTTCCACATGCTTTTGAGAGACTTGATGTATTCTTTTGCAAATTTTAGCCAGGCCTAGATGTTTTTCTGTGTAAGAAAAGACTTCCGTCTTGCAACCCTACCCCATAGTCCAGACATATGGAGAATATGGGAGATTGTTGTCACATGTAGTACACAACCAGTACTTGCCAGACATTCCTGCAGCTTCTTCAGTGTTGCTGTAGGTCTCTTGGCGGCCTCTCTGACCAGTTTTTGCCTTGTCTTTTCATCAATTTTGGAGGGACATCCACTTCTTTGCAATGTCACTGTTGTCCCATATGTTCTCTGTTTTTTGATGACTGTCTTCACTGTGTTCCACGGTATATCCAATGCTGTGGATATTTTTTGTACCCTTCTCCTGACTAATACCTTTCAGCAATGAGATCTCTGATGCTTTGTAAGCTCTCTGTGAAACATGGCTTTTGCTGTAGCAGGCAACTGAGTAAATGTCGGAATATCCTACTAAGACAGCTGAACTTTATTTGGGGGTAATCAGAGTCTCTTTAATTGATGATAGGTGTGTACCCAAGAAGACTGAATGCTGTAATTAAATCAAAAGATGCTTCAACAAAGTATTAGTTTAAGGGTGTGCACACTTATGCAACCAGCTTATTGTACGCATTTTTTATTTTTTATATTTTTTCCCGTAACAGATTTGTTTGTTGTTCAATTGCATTGTATAGGTTATAGATGACATTAAAGATGGGAAAAGTTTTGAAATGAGTTATTGTGGTTGCATTTTTTTATATCACAAAAGCCTGGCATTTTAACACGGGTGTGTACACTTTTTATATCCATAAGTTTGGATTTTTGGCCATTTGGTCTCCGCATTACAGGACTTGTCATTCTGAGTTCCAGTATTTCAAATAGTTACTGTATATAGTACATAGTTGGTACACTGTCCCTAAGCTCTGCCTCCCTCTGATGAATTAGGTCTAAGTGGTGATGCTGTAAGTCACTATACCTGTACCTGCACTGGTGTCTAGAATGAGCGGTGCTAGAAGCAATAAGCTAGTCCTAAGCATATACTTTATATAAAGGGTCAACATAATAGCCCTTGAAGTGTTCCTCCAAGTCTCCATGGAGTAGATTCAGGAAAGTCTTGATCTTTATCTCTCTGTCATACCAGGCAGATGCCCTGCTGTACTCAGCAGGTCCATTCAAAGAGCAAAATGTTAGGCCCATACCCAACAGAGATGCATGTTAGGATGTCACATGATGTGCATCATGAAGCTTCAATGCTGCATTAGCAAAAGTATCCCTAACACAGAGTCAGGACACTATGAACCTAGACAAGAAGTGATGTTTAGGCTAGCATTGCTTGGGTGTGACAGTGCAATACATTGTGGTAGTGATTTAAAAACAGTTGTGTTAAATTTGCACATTAGTATGACCACCATGCTATGAGGCCTATTTTAATTTGCCATAAAGGGCCATTATATTGTAGGAGACCTTATAAGATGAACAGGTTTGGAATCGAGATTTCATTGAAGGGGACATTGTATTTTGATACAGACATACTGAAAGAGAACAAGATGACTACGTAATGTACCTCTGCACTATAGCAAACACATAAGTTGGATGTCAGCAAAAGGGACAAGCACAACCTGTAGACATGTTCAATTTTGAATGCAGGACTCTGGTCTAAGCATGTCAAGGGCAGGACATACTACTGATGACAAAATAATCTCTGTACAAAGGTGAAGACAGGGCTGTGCACACAGAGGGTGGAGGAAGGTAGACGATGTGCACAGAAATACAGGTTCTCTACACAGTGATCCAAGACTGTAGTTGTTGATAACATGCCTGTCACTGCTATCATTATAGGATGGGGAATAGTCAAAGCATGACAGTGGACAAGTACGTTGGCATTAAGTGGGGGGAGAGGATATTGCACATACATACATACATACATATAAGCAGCCAAAAACAGTTCTGTTCACATACACTGACTGACCTGTGTACCAAAGGCATACTCTTCCTGACAAGCGACCTTGGGAGAGGCAGTGGCTGGAAAATTTCACCACCCAGAAAAGAGAGGTGTAACTGCAGGCCTTAAACAGACTTAGAGACACACACACACGCACACACACACACACACACACACACACACACACATGCACGCACGCACACACACACACACACACACACACACACACACACACACACACACACACATTCTGAACAAAGGGAAAGCAGACAAGGCATTCTGAGATTAGGTGTGGCTAGGAGTGGTGCAGGACATAAGTGTTGGATGGCCACAACAAGATTTCAGTGTAGATATCATGTAGGGTGAGGTATATGCTATTGCATGCCAAGACAGTCACATGACACGTCCAGAGTCATATTCACCACAGGAGGTGGACCACTCATACAGACGTGACTCCCAGTGATGGAAGGGTTCTTAGTATCCCTGATGGCGGAAGATAAATGAACATCATACCTGACTGGATGTTGGATGTTTGATGTTGCTGCTGGGCTGGTGACAACTCCAAAGTGTCTTTAGGGGATGCACCAAGTTAGTAAAAGCAGGTACACTTCCATTTTGTGCAGTAACATGAATGAGGGGGTAGTGCATATTCAGCAAAACTCCTTTGCATATCTCTCCTAAGTATATCTGAACTCCAGATATTGGGGGGGGGGGGGGGTCCTAGGCATATGTTTCACTATTGTCACATGTATTTTATCTTTATGCTTTCTCATGTACCTCTGGTAGAGGTTCCAACATGAGATAATGGCAGATCTCTGATGAAAGCAGGTCACCTATGGCTGATGATAAGCACAGCAGAGACACAGTATAGTCAGATGACACAGTGGATCTGTGAGCAGTGTTAACACTGGAGAACTTACACACATACATATGTATGACAAGATGGTAGAATGTCAGGTCAGAGTTGCAGCCTCGCCGAGGTTTAATGCTGGATAGATTGCAACTGTGAGTCCCACCCAGGCTACACAAGAGGCACTACCAAAGATGGCATCTGTCAATCACACGGCCTCTGATGCATGTGCATGTACTATAGGGAAGAAGCATATTGGTGAGCATCCCCACCATGAGCCAAGGTCTTTCCCCAGTATGGATACGACACTTGACATCAGTCAGCAGATGTGCAGATCAGTGATTCAGGCACAGAGAGATGCTAGACACATCCTGGAAAAGCTGATGAATGTGGTACGTATGTGATGACAAGTAACACCTACATGGCCTACAGGAGGGCCTGCAGTGCCTACACAGTGTCATGAATTATATGGACAGCGAGAGCACAGTGCTGCTCAGATCCTTGATAGCCAACAAAGCATCCATGGGTGCATCCACAAGGCAGATGGTAATCCCCTTCCATTCCGCTTCTGGGTCTCATGCTGCAGGAGGGGCCTCAAGCAAGGGTGATGGTCATATGCCACCCATGCAGAGATGACAAACATTGCTGCAGCGACCACTATTCTTTGCTTCTGGTCACAGTAGCCAATGTACCTGGGCATGCACAGTCTGACAGTTATGGTCAAAGATGGTCCTCAGGCATCATCACTGAAATGTCTCACCAGCTCACCTGCTCCCAGTCTTGCCATTCTACACCATCACTATCCCCATGTGGGTGATAGAACACCACAACTATCCATTGCCATTGTCTGGGTCATGGCTGCTTTCCATCTTTTGGTTCCCAAAATTAAATGAAACACCAAGGTTCCCTTACATGCTCCTAAAGTGCTATGCTAGTCTTACCATGAACTACATCAGCAGGTCAGCACTGTACTCATGGCTAATATTCATGACATAGTAGCCACCAGAATGGGGATGTGATTCCTGAATTCCCTGCAACCTTTCACCCGCTTGGGTGGCTACCAGATTGACCTCTAATGTTCTTCACCTGTCACTGTGCTCCACCGTATCTGTAAAAATGATAATGACTATAACTTGTATGTGTAAGGCAAAGTCTAATGTAGAGCATGTCCTGTCAGTGCACTTTTTTGCACAGCCTGGGTATGATAATGCATGAATCAGTGTACTGTGCCCACATCTGCCTACTACATTCTAGTTCTCTGATGACTGTGCACCTGCCTCAGAAAGTGCTGAGACAGGTCTCTCACACAGTAGTGCAATGTCCTCACGTTGTTGTATCTGCTTGCATACGGTAATATTAAGTAAAATAGCACACACCCTGAATATCTGGCTGCATGCTTTTTAGTGCTGGTCAGTTAGAGGTTAGAAATTCAAAGCAAAACTGAGTAATTCATTCTTTCTTGTTATACATTGTAAAATATACAGTAAATACAGGCTCCCTATTGAAATATTATCAATCAAAATGCTGAGTGCAGACAAGCCAAAAAAAAAAAAAAAGGACCAAAAGCACAAGAGAGGCGCAAATCTCAAAACTCACTCATTTCCTTTAAACGTCTGCATCCTCATGTAGGGGGCAAGCCCCCCCACACACACGCATACACACCCCAAACTTAGATATATATATATATATATATATATATATATATATATATATATATATATATATATATATCTATATCAACTCCAAGATCACCAAACCTAGTAGCAAAGGGAATATTATGAGAAACAGCATATTGGAATTAGTATATGTAAGTCCGTTGTTTCAGCCATTCAGTCTCCATATTTTGGGACTAACTGTAGTGGGTCCCAACATTTCATATGGTTACCATAAATACATTAGCTACTTCCACTGTGAAGGGTTTTAGCCAATATAGACTTTCCATTCAACAAAACCAATAAATTCACATCAGTTCTAACTACCTTCAGGACTTAATTGTACAGGTCTGTGATTCAGATATTTGTCTGTGGCTTGTACTCCATTAACTCTGCAAAGAGAAACACACCTGATTTTGCATCTCAGCAGAAGGTGGCTAGCATGGAAAGGACCCTATCCACCTTGGAGAAAGAATGCCTGGGGTTTGGACTGACTTCAAAGTTGAAAGTTTACCTGTATGGCAGGAAATTTCCTGTGGTTATTAACAGCAACTCCCTTAAATAGTTGCACCAAACTAGTGATCAGAGTGGAAAGCTGATTCATTGTAGTTTAGGGCAACAGTCCAGTCTAGAAGAGCGGTACTGCATGCCAGTGTAGATGGGCTTTTGTGGAGCTACATTAGATATTAAAGGGCACAACACTTTAGCATCTGGTCACTGTGGCATCCTGTACAGTTCAGCCAGGCTGGTGTCTTAAAGTGGAGAAGATGTTGAAAGCAGACATTGTGAATCCTTAAAGATGTCATCAGAGTTATGAGATGATTTCTATTGGAAAAGAAACTACTGGAGGTTTTCAGGATCCCATTACCACTTAGGAGGCTCTAATCATCCCAATCTGTGATTCTTAGCAAACACTACAGACCCTTTCTCTTGTCCCGGTTATCTCCAAAGATACATTTTCTGAAGAACTGGACACAGTTTTAATTATACTTTAACTATGAGAGGACTGTCATGCAGTAAGATATGTGTTACTTCCAAGGAGAAACATGGACAGCAAATGGACTTAATCAGCCAATCTGTATTGCATG
Organism: Protopterus annectens; assembly: GCF_019279795.1. Lineage (NCBI taxonomy): Eukaryota > Metazoa > Chordata > Ceratodontiformes > Protopteridae > Protopterus > Protopterus annectens. The sequence goes on along the minus strand of NC_056741.1, from coordinate 852,797,710 downwards.
TTGTCAGAGAAAGTGCCTTCTCTTTAAGAGTGTATTACAGTCTTAACTGAACATAGATTAGTCTTTTTTAAGCTGCTCTGCCATAACATTGGTTTTACCCCTTCTTGTAACTATCCACCTAAAGCCTTATATAATTTGTAAATATTTAAATATTGCAGTTTCTTTGTTTTCTGAGTAAAGTATTTTTTATTAATATTAAATGTATATGGCTACATTTCCTTTGACTTGAGTGCGGGTATGCAAAGTTTTTTTTTTTTTTTTTTGTTAATTGCTCTCTTGTAGAGGGTGGCCATGGTGGTGCAGTGGTTAGCATTGTCACCTCACAGCAAGAGGTCCCCCGGTTCGATCCTCGGCTGGGATGCCTTCTGTGCAGAGTCTGCATGTCCTCCCTGTGGTCGCGTGGGTTTCCTCCGGGTGCTCCAGTTTCCTCCCATATCCTAAAGACATGCTGCAGGTGTATTGGACACTCTAAATTGGCCCTAGGTGTGAGTGCGTGTATGTGCCTTCTGTGGAAGGTTGGGTGCCGGGCTGGCAACTCGACGCTGTAAAACTTCACTGCCAATCATGAGTGGACAGGTGATCCGCTGTGGCGACCCCTAACCGGGAAAAGCTGAAAGAAAAAGAAGAAGCTCTCTTGTGCATGTCCTCATAACATGGAACCAGTTTGGCAGCCTGCTAAGCACAAGAGCTGAACCTGAGTACCTTCCAAAATGTCCACGTCTTTGCTTTCTCTGGAAGGTAGTGCCAGGGTATTGACATCATTTTTACCTGAAAAGCCCAGTTGTACAGAGTGCTGAAGTATCACCTAAATTTTTCTAATCGGGCAAGTTGAAAATATCTAAGTGACTGTTTTCTTAATCTGGGTTAATTGGAGGTAAGTGAGAATGTTCTGGGGTTGTCGTCTAACTGATTTCTGCACAAGGAGATTAGCTGTGGCTGTGTCATTGAAACTTTCTAACTGATCCCTACAGAGTCCAGAATGCCAAATTCACCATATCAGAGTGGAGTGATAGGCATTAGGATGCTTCTCAGACAAAGATCAGCCCAGGTCAAGACTTTTACCAGAGTGTATGAATTGTGGAACCACAAATCTATGACTCAATAGTGTGAGTGTATCTATTGTCTTTTATATCCTTTCCCTTAGATCAGACAACAATGGGGTCAATAAGCCAGTTCTGCAGTGCACTGATAGTGACAATGATTGTGACTTCTTTGCAATCATTGAGCATGGCATCTCTACAGCTGAATTCTGACTTTCTGACAACTATTAATGCTCAGAGTAGGAGTAATTGCTGCATTACATTCATTACAATGCGTGTTTGGAAACCACAGATGGATGTCTTCCAGCCTGATTTCTACAATAGTGCAGATTTGGATCCATGGCTTTATATCTCAACTCCTAACTTGGCAAATTAACCATGCCAAGTAGTATGGTACTTGAAAGAGACAAAAAAAAAAGTCAAATAAACGATTCTTGAAAACATTTTTATAAGGGGCAAGCAGTGCTACACTCCCCATATACCTTACATATCTATGTATGCTGACTTGGTTAGAGATCACTGAACCTTGGAAGAAGGACAACATCTCTTTCTTCCCCTGCATTGGAGATCTCTCACTTCATATTATGTGTATCTTCAGGAAGTTGGGAGTCAACAGCTTTATGCTTATGAATCAAGAGTCAATGAGAAATTCACTGATGTACAGCATTGTTCCCTACATATTTCCTCTTCCATGTGCTAGTTTATCTCCCATGTGCATGACATTAGCCAGAAACCCATCTTTAAATGAGAGAATAAATAATGCGGTGTTATACTCTTTGCAGCTGGAAGTTCTGCAACAAATAAATTTAATCTCCCACACACTTAAATAACCAAATAAAAAGACACCTCACTGCCTTATAGAATTGAGTGTTCAGAAGCTCTGTCCAGAAAATATTAACCATACATCTCTACTGTTCAGCTTTTTACAAAACATCCAGATTTTTGCCTCATATTTTTGCTTTACTCCTCATTTTCTGGAAAAATCACCAAGGATTGAAGTCACTATCCTTCAGAAAATGCATGCTAACACAAGTTCTGTTATTCTAGCAACTTTCTAAGTTTATAGGAGTAATATTTAAAATATGTCCCTGTGTTTTGGGCCTTTGTCCCCCGTTATTTTAGGCTTTGACCAAATTTCTTGCACTACAAAGTTGAAATGAATGAATATATATATATATATATATATATATATATATATATATATATATATATATATATATTATTTACAAAAATAATAAATATGTACACAGAATTAATTAAAGTCTTTATTCAGCACTGCATTCTCAATAAACACTCAAGTGTCTCTCTAGCACCTTGGAAAAATTTCTTTGTCTGGAGATGATTACATACCCTAGCACTATGCAGCCACCACTGTACAAGACAGATGGTAAGGACTCGAAAAATGATGAGGATCTTCATTTTTACATAAGAATCACCAGAAAGATGATCCCCTGTCAAAGCAGCAGCCCTGTAGCTCTCTAAGGTGGACAGTTGCATGGGAACTCCTACTTCAGTAAGCCCGCAATCAATCATCTGTGGTTACGTTACTGCTGTCACTGCAATGGTTATATACTCAGATGACTACTCTCTGTCATATTTATTTATTTATCTTTTAGTTAGCCTTTTGTTGGCAAGGTTAGCCCCACTAGGCTGGTAGACTCTTTTCGGGGGGGAACCCATGATTATATTTATGCTACTATGAGGAGTTAGGCCAGGGCATCAAGAACTTAGCTGCCGTGGGATCTTTTATGTAATAAGCTACCACCAACTCAAGCAGATGGTGCCTCATCCAAAGGATGGAACACTCAGGAGTGCATCCGTCTTAAGCTCCACTGTAGTGTCAGCAATTGTGCTACCTGGTGTGGGAATTGAACCCTCAGCCTTCTGTACCAAAGGCAAATATGCCACCTGTTGCACAACTGACACTGCAGTATTCATCACTAAAAGCATTTTTGTAGTGCATTATATAAAATGAGACAATACAAAGCAGCAGACACAGGGTGCCATGGGTCATGACTTGTGCAGGAGGCTGTGACATGTTTTTCAGCACAACTGCTGTGAATACTGATTTGCTCCTAATCTGAAGTCCTGCATATAATGCTTGAAGAAGGTTCAAGTGTAAGTCCATGTGGGAATTTCACAATTACTGTAAACAGGGTCATTCTTGATGAAGGCTGCATTCATAGGTTCATAGGTTCATAGGATGATACTAGGCTATTGGCTCGGAAGCCCTTATAAGCCTAGCCAAGAATTTTGCCCATGTTCCCACAAAGTGAGCACTTGTTTCCCCTGTCCAGAAGGGATACAGGTGGGATCACAGGGGTGTATTTTCTGTTTCCCATCTAGTTGTCCACGTTTCTCTTAAAGAGGGCTAGAGAGGTACACTGCTTAATATGGAGTGGGAGCCTGTTCCACAGATGGGGGAGTCTGTGCCACAGACCAGATTTAGGCCTTGCGTGCAGGTTGCCTGAGTGGATTTTGACTTATGGATATGCAGCAACTCCATCAAGGCTGGGTGTGAGATGGCCTTGTATGGCAAAAATGGGTCACCTCTGAGCAGTCTGTATGAGACTGAGTAGAGGGACAGGTCTTTTAGCCTATCTATATAGGACAGGAGTTTGAGACCCTGGATTATCCTGGTCAAGAACCTCTGTGGTTTCTCCAGCTGCTGCATGTGCTCGGCAAGGTACATGCCAAAGGGAGCAATGAACTCGATAATGGGTCTGATAAGGGAGGGGACCCTATCCTGGTGAGATAGAGTTGTACCATAGTGGTAATAACAAAAGGTAATGTAGCTAGACATTTAGAAGGAGACAGTTTAGATAACAGCATTCCTTGCTTCCCCATCATAAAAGAGACAGCTGACTGTCAAAAGTTATTCATCCTGTTAGTATCCTGTACTTGAATGATTGTGGTCACAGTAAGTACTCTCACACAACTGTACTTACTCCGCTCCTAATGGCTAATTCCACTTGCTTATTTTGCACACTGCATATTGCCTTTATGATGATTCTGCTTCATTTTCACCTGTTACTGAGTTCTTCAGATTCACTTCAGACCCATTCACCAGTGCCTTGGTTTGCTAATGGAATACACAGATGCATTTCAGGTTTCAGAGTTATGTATTATTTATTTACATTTAGCAAACATAATTAGTCTATTTTTGCTGTGATACTTTATGAACATTGATCTGATTCAAAAGTCAAAATGGAATGGTTCTTTTGTTTTAATAGTTTTACTTCATCCTGCATTGGACTCAGAACTATTGCTATCTCATCTAGTGCCCTGCTCAGATCCCCAGACTGGTGTCTTGAGGCAAAAAGGAAGAAAAGGTCTTATCAAAGTTGAAGACAAAAAAATAACACTTTATTCTCCACTCCTGTAACTGTAGTTTGCCACAGTTACTTCATACCATAAATGCAATTTTGGTATAAATTATCTTATGAAGCTTCATAGGTCGATGGCAATAGTGCTCTCCTGTACCATTATCACCATTCAATCATGCCCCCTGAAGTTTGCACCTTGGGCAGCCCCCCCGCCCAATTATACCTCTGCTTTGTGTAGCTACTATTTCAGCACTGAGGACAGTAGGAGGCCTACAGTGAGCATTAATCTGTTTCTCTGGATGGCCAGCCCCATCTTACAGCTCTTTCTTATCATTGGAGCTGGAAGTATCTACACTTGTAGTCTGTGTCATTTGGTCTGAAGATGAGAGTGTATCTTGCAGCTAACTGCCCTGTTGGGGAAACTTTCTTGGTCCCCTACTCTATGGTTTATTAAATGAGTTCTGGGACTAATATTTACCTTGATTGTGGAAAACAGATTACACAACAGTACTTTCACTCCCTTTGTCTTTTTTGATTAGTCCTGGAGCTGGAGCATGACATCTCAAATTGTCCCCATTGTGCTCATTTTAGTAAGTGCAGTGTTTGTCATAGAGACAACTTCCTTGCTCAGTACTTAGAAAAGGAAAAGGTGGATCAAGAGTCTTCATGTACTGTCATACATCAGTTCTTCTGCTTCTGACCTCTGTCATAAGTGCAGAGAGAAACATCTGAAACTAATGAGGGTGGCAGACAGTGCAGCTTCATCATCGGCCAGTACACCCAGGCTTGTTATTGTCAAAGGACAGGAGATGCCTTTGCAGTCCCTACCAATGACTGAGGGAGTGTTAGATTCTGCTGTCAACTACCCCTGATAGTCTGGCATGCCTCCTGGCCCCTCCATGTCCACACAAGCTGAAGTACAAGGGTTGTCAGTTAAGTCCGAGGTTGCTCTACAAGCCTCAGCTTCTGTCTCCAGTGCTGAGTCTTTAGACGGGGGGGGAGGAATTCTGAAAGCCTCCAAAGTGTCATTAGTTAACTATGGGAAGACCATGGCTGTCCACCCATTGACTGGTTCCACTACCTCTGATGCCACACCCAGGCCCAAGCCTAATACCAGACCAAAAACGTTTTTAGGCAATTCCAAAAAGGCAAAACTACAAACATAGTGAAAAAGTGTACATTCAACCTTAAGGTGTTACTGCTCAATGGGTGGAGCCTAAAAAAAAATTTAACACCCTTCAAGCAGTCCTCACTCTGGAGAATGCAGACACCTGTGCCATGACTGAGGCCTGGTTTAAAGTTGTAGATATAACTCTGGAAGTGCAAGGCTACAGTGTCTTCAACACATTTAGATCAACAACAGCACAGACTGGGGCCGAAGGTGGATGTGTCTTAATCTACGTTTGCAAAAAACATACCTCCTGATTGGTTAAACAGGATGACACTGTGGAGCTCATCTGTGCGTAAGTTACCATAGTTAAGGTCCCTCATCATATCATGGCTAGCTACAAGTCACCATGTATTCCCATAGAGTCTCATGACTCTTACCTAAACCTACTAGAGGCACTCAACATCCAACCAAACACCATATTCATGGGTGACTTTAACTACCCCTGAATAGACTGGGAAATGTACACTGCCTCAAACTCACAGGCACAATGCTTCATGGACTTTATTAACAAAAACACTCTTGAACATGCATGCTACAACCAGAGGGTCAGACACACTGGATCTGGTTCTCGCCCACATGGGAGACCATTGACCCAGATTGTCAAAATTCAAGGCACTTCCCAACCTGGAAGCTACAGCTATCTATTAATAGGGTATGTAATAAAAGAAGAAAACACATGGCCAAAATCAGGAAGAGCAACTCCCTTAAAGACAAATGCTCTCTTATATAATAAACAAGAAGCCAAGAGGTTTAATTAAGTCCAAGGCCATCTAGAAGGTGAGGATAGACTTGCAGGTTAAGGACAATCAGAAGGCCTTTCAGCTATGTCCAGAACCTTAGAGTTAACACAGCAGTGTGCTGAAATGGTTGTGAATGGTACCACCTTCACTGATTATGGTGACCTAGCAAATCTATTGGCTGATAAATTCAGCTCAGACTTCACCCCACTCCCTCCCAGCTCCACCAGGTAAAATCCCCTCCAACATACTTCCTCCAGCAATCAGCAGGGACCAGCTGTTGGCAGCATTCACTAAAGCCAAGAACACTTCTTCCATGGGTCCTGACAACATCCTCAGTTGCCTCCTGAATAGTCTAAAATATGACCTATCAGGACCACTTGAGCCACTCTTCAGCTACAGCCTTGAAACAGGCTATTTTCCATGTGAATGGAGGACTGCAACAGTCATTCCCCTTCACACAGGCGGACCATCAGCTGACCTAGGAAACTCCATACCGATCAGTCGAACAAGCATAATATGCAAAGTCATACAATGAATTATCATGGAAATGATAAAGAAGGACATTATTAACCTACGGACACTGGACCCATCCCAATATGGCTTTGTTAAGGGAATGTCATGTCTACTTAACCTGGTAGATTTCTTTGAGAGGGTAATCAAGGCAATGGTCAAGGGGAAAACAGTGTATACTGTGCATCTTGACCTGGCTAAGGCATTTGATAAAGTACACCATCAAGCACTGTTGGAAAAGGTCTCTGAGCTAGGCATAAATCCTTACTTAACTCATTGGATTGATAGCTGGCTCACAGACAGGATCCAAGAAGTCAGGATCAGTGAAATCACCTCCACCAAGAGACTGGTCACCAGCAGAGTACTCCAGGGCTCCATGCTGGGCCTGCTGCTGTCTGGCATCTACTTCTTGGAAGTCAAGGCTAACATTCAAAGACCTGTGGCTCACTAAGTTTGCAGATGACTTTAAAATGGGAGCTATTACTGATTCCCTAAGACACCAGTGTTTTGGAAGTGAGTTTATCACAGACAAATGACTGGTGGCAAAGCCATGGCCTAAAACCCAAAACCAAAAATACATTACAATACCGTTTGGGAAATGTCAACCCAAGTTAATTACTCCATTGATAATACACCCCTAAGAGTTGCCCCAGTAGTAAGGGATCCAGGAACATATGTAGACAGTAATATGGCCACTGACCACCATGTAGGCAAGACAGTAAGAAAATCATTCTATGTTGCCCAACTTACAGGTAAGGGTATGGCATCCGGGTCAAAGGAAGCTATAGTACCACTTTACTTAGCTCTTATCAGATTTATCATTAAAATACCCCCTTTGGCATGTATCTAACCAGACACTTGCAACAGATGGAACTCTCACAAAGGTTTCTCACCTGGAGAACTCAGATCATGAATATCCTATCCTACACTGATAGGCTAAAGGCTCTGTCTCTGTAGTCAGTATAGATGCCCATGATACTCAGGACCCAAATGGCTTGTGGTACATGGCTAGTCTTGTAAGGGCCCTAGTAGTCATTAACCTAGTAACAACCAATAAACTTATGAAAAGGATTCTTCTTGGTATGCCTCAGCCCAGGCCTTCAGGCTCACAACCCCCATAGGCCTTCAAGCAAGACCTACTCAGACTAGTTAAGGACTTGCTTCAAATTGCAGCTTCTAGACAGCATAGTCCTACCTGATATCCTGTCCCTACAGAATCAGTTTCTGTGAAAAGAAAATGGGACCCTCACCTGTAGGATTCCCCAGATACTCATGACTTAGATGAGGGGGAGTTGGCATATGTAGACCTCTTATCTACATGTTCATATGCTGACTCTGACTCAGAGAACATCCTTGCCTGAGCCTCACCACCTAAGGATTTCACCTTTGGAGTAACACTCCATAAAGTGAAGGAGTATTAGTGAAGCACAGGATTACACTCTGTCTAAGAATAAGGTAAGAGATTTTTTTGAAGCTCCCTGAGCATAAATGTTTGGTTATTCCTCCAGTTCTAGAAGTGGTGGATAATGTTATATTGGACACATCCCTTCAGCTTGACTCCCACTCACCTGTTCCTAGGAAACCAGACCATTTTTATAGGGTCCTGGATTGCCATCAACATTGTTTTAGGAATCCTACTGCAGATCCTGAAATGGTGACTCAGGGTCCTACCGGAGCAAAAGCTAGTACTTTTAGGGACCCATTGCCAAATGATAAGGAGGGAGGAACCCTTAACTGTTTTGGCAAAAAAAGTTTATACTTATACTACCCCACTATGACAACTCCCATTTCCTACTTGCATATGGTTAAGTACTAGGAAACCTTGCTGGAGCATATGAATGAAAAATTGAAGAGGATGGAAGCTAGAGCTCTCCACAAAGAACTGTTGAATGTCTGCATGTCTTTCTGAAGGTGTACATTCTTTGGTTTGTGGCTATTATGCTACAGAAGCATCAAGTAGGACAGCTGCTTCAGGGTCTGTTATCTGCTAACCTGCCTGGGACCATTCCCTTACAGACCATGTTAAGTCTGTGACTCTAGATGCTCCTCATATCTTTCAACCTCTTAGAACAAGAAATCTGGACAAAACCACAAATAAAAGTGGGACAGAGGCTCAAAAATAGGGACAATTTTTAAATAGTGCTGTTACAAACTTAGAAAGTTGATAGAATAATAGGTTTTGCATTAGCTTGAATTTTCTGGAGTATAAAGTCTGAAACTCAAATGTCTGTCATTAAAATCTGTACAGTTGAGAGGTATGAGTCACTCCTCTGGACAAGGACGTCTTATCTGCAGCCAAGGCTGAAGCTATTTTCAAAAAACTGGCTGAGAATGCTAAATCTATGCAGACTGTTAAAGACTTTCTGCAGGTTCAGCCACCCAGTTTTAGTAAAAAGTATTCCACTTAAGTCTTTGTCATTTCTTTCCTCACAGCACAAAGACGTATAAGGGTTAGAAAGGATAGAATACCAAGGCAACATGAAATTTATCAATCTGAACCTAATTCTAGGTCTAATGGACCCTGACCCCAGAGGCCCTAGCAAGGATCAAACATGGCACAGCCAGTCCCCTCCCTGTTTCCTCTCCCTCAAACTCCACCTCAACTGTACATTTCTTGCTCCTGAACCCCCAATTCCTTCAAAGCTAATAGGATAGTTTTCTCTCTTTTACAATGAATGGACCGAGATAACTCATGACAAATGGGTACTAAGCATTATTAAAACAGGTTTCAGACTTTCTTTCATCTCTCTCTCTCTCACTCTCTCCCAAAACCTAGAGGCATCCAAACTGTCCCACCAAATCAAGTAAATGAATCTCTGATCCAAGTGTGTCTACTCCTTCGGCAGGGCTCCCTAGAAGAGGTATCACCATAAGAAATGGTAAAGGCATGTTAATTGCAGACTGTTTCTAATTTGAACACAGGAAGGAATCTGGAGACCAATCTTATAACTGTCAAGGTTAAACAGATTTCTTCTGGTACCCAAGTTCAAAATGCTTACATTGTAAAAGCTCCTGCCTGTGATTTCTCCTCAGGCCTACTTGGTCATTTTGGATCTAAAAGATGCTTACTTCCACATTCCCATTGCAAAGTACCACAGGAAGCATCTATATTTCAAAGCAGGTGGAAATCATTATCAATTTTCTGCTTTGCTGTCCTCTTTGACTTATCCACTGTACTCAGACTATTCACCAAATGCCTGGCTCCAGTGATAGGATAAATATAGATCTACTCTTATTTGGTGACTGCCTGAGCTAAGGCAATTCTGTAGAGGAGTATCTTAAAGCCCTCCACCTAACTATAACCATTTTCTCCTCCCGAGACTTAGCTCTAAACATGAAGAAATTCAACCTGTCTCCATTACACAAGCTTGTCTTTCTGAGGGCTCTGCTGGACACAGACCTTCAAAGGGCTTTCCCCCCAGAGAAAAAGATCTCTTGCCTGATGAACTACTTTCAAGCTCTTCTTCCCCTCTCAGCAATCCCAGCATGGGAGGTATTCAAGCTTCTGGGTCCATGACCTTATATATCCTAATGGTCCCTCTAGCCAGATTTCACATAATAATGATTCAATGATATCTAAAATGTTTGGAACCAACACAGCCAGTTGCTCAAGCAAAAAGTTCCGCTTCTTTCCTGTTTGAAAAGGGAACTCCAGTGGTGGATCATGCTTGCAAACAAAACTCAGGGGCACCATTCAGGACCCATCACCAAAATCAGACATTGACCAAAGATGCCTCAGATCCAGATTGGGGAGCATATTCCAAAAGTCTCCATGCTCAAGGAATATGGGAGCAAAGCCTTCTAACAAACACAGAATTTTAAAGGAAATGATTTCTGTTCTCAAGGGCATCCTATCTCTCAAGGAACTTTGGAAACTAGAGACTTTACTGACAAAAACGCATGATAAAACCACAGTGATGTGGTACATAAACAAGCAAAGGGACACCTTGCTCATTTGTATTATGTGTATATAACTATACTGTAAAATCTAGCCTCAAGGCCATTTGCCTGTCTTTTATACCTAAACAAAATTGTAATTATTTATTTCTTTATGAATGCTACCTGTTTATTTGTCAGTAATGCAAAGTTTCTTAGTAATTATTCATGTAACTATGTATTGTTGGAGCTTTTCTCCCTGGGCCTTCACTGAAAACGGGTTCCCCGAGCCCAGTGGACCTCCCTGGTTATCAAACTGGAATAAATAAATAAATAAATAAATAATGATTACCTCCTGTGTCACCTGACCATGTCCCTGTGGGACACAGCTCAAGTCTTGGGCCTTCACCTCCTAGCCCACTACCTACTGGGGGCAAACAGTTCTGTAGCAGATCACCTCAGCAGGTCAGAGATGAATCCTCACAGCTGGATCTTTAACAAGAATTTTTTCCATCTCATCTGCCTATCTTGAGGTATGCTAGAAATATACCTTTTTGCTTCAAATAAAAATCATTTGCAAAAATTCTGCATAATGGCCAAATGTCCCAAGGTCTGGAGGATGGATGCCTTCTATTTTCTATGGGCAGGTCTGTTTCTTTATGCATTCCCTCCCATTCCCCTCAACCTTCTGAGAATCAGGGACGAGGGGACAGAAGTTATTCTGATAGCACTTTTTGGCTGAGGCAACATTAGTTCCCCTCTACTAAACAGCGTGAGTAGGGAAAAGCCATGGCCACTTCCTTAATAAGTTGTGGATCTTCTAACTCAAAAAAATGGCTCCATCATACATCCCAGTCTCCACACCTTAAAGCTGGCATTCTCAAATAAGCCAGTAAACCTGGTACAAGAAAGTCATATATCTCCAAATGGAAAAGGTTTCCTTTCTGCTGTCTGTTGCAGAGTATCTTCACAAATTCAGCAAAGATCAGCCATGTACGTACCATGTACTTACCTACTTTACTCATTTCTGCAAATCAGGTTTGCCTTACTCATCCATCAAAATACACTCTTCAGCCATCTCCACCTGAAATCCCATGCAATCTCCCCTTTTCTCTCAACTCCTTATGAAGCAGTAAAAAAATTTTCACCCAAGGCCCCCAGTAGACTCCCCTGTCCTCTTTGGAGATCTCAGTGTTATATTGAAAATGCTTACTCTTTCTCCTTTGAGCCTGCAACTAAGGCTGACATTAGATTTCTCTTGGAAAACAGCATTTCTGATGGCTATCACCTCAAGTGGAAGGGTTTCAGAATTACAGGCCATTATGTCCACTTAACCCTTCCTTATTTTACATAAGGACAGAGTTGACCACAGGATCAATTCTACATTCATGTCCAAAGTGGTTTCTGAACTTTCTCTAAATCAGTCATTTCATCTTCCTGCCTTTTTTCTCAAACTGAGAATCTCTTTGCTCTTCACAGGGAACTCTGATATATTGTGGACAGGACTAAGGCAGAAATCCAATCAGTTCTTTGTAGCTTTTGCTAGCAATGAATTTGGAAATCCTATAATCAAACATACAGTTTCAAAATGGATTTCCAGATGTATTATCTTTTGTTATCAACATCATGAAAATCAAAGATCACAACATATTGGATCTCATTCTGCCAGGGTACTGTTACTACTAGTGCATTTCTTAAGAGGAGTTCCCACTGGAGAAATTTTAGAGGTGGCAACTCGGTCCTCTGTCCGCAACTTTACTAAGCATTACAACATTCTTATTTCTCCAAAACCAGAGCTGGATCTGCCTCTACAGTTTTGCAGGGCATTTTAGCCTCTGTGTGATCATTTCCATTCCACCCACCCCCTTTTTCAGCTTTGGGAATTCTCCTATTTAGTCATTACTGCAACAGTGAAACATAACAAATATACTACAGTTGTATATACTTACCATAAATGTAGATGCTCAAGTGTCTTCAGTGTTGCAGTATGTTTTCCCTCCCTCCGTCCTCTCTCTCAATGTTGTTGGGGTAGACACCCCTACCCTATTCCCTTTGCCTTTCCCCCTGGCCTCCTCTCTTTCTTCATCTTCTACTACATTAAGTCTTTAGTTTCCCATCCTTTACACTCTATGGACCTCTGTGTGTCTTGTTCTCTGGGCCTGGAGCTTCGATTTGGTGTGTGTGTGTGTGTGTGTGTGTGTGGGGGGGGGGGGGGGTTGACGACAAAAAAGACCTGTAAAGTCAAGTGTGTCCACCAGCCCAGGAGGAGAGCACTAAAATCCCTGATACTCAGGCCAGCTATGGACTATCTCAGCACAAATAACCCCCTTAGTGATTACTAAATCAGTGAAGACACTAACATCTACGTTTATGATAAGTTGACACAGCTCTACTTTTTGCCACTTGCAATGTCATTTTTGCTTTGAATTTCTGTTGAGGAATAATCCTTTGACAAGTAATCATGAATCCCTGTGGACACTACCATTTTCATAAAAAAACTCTACTATGTCAGGTCTGAAACCACAGGGGGTTCTTTGTTCATATGAATCTTGTAACACAGAGGGCATTCACTCCTCCCACTACAGAAGACCTGCCTACTAATTTACATAGCTTTAAAGTCTCTCTGACTGACTTTGGAAAGAGGAGAAGCTGAAAAAGATTATAAACAAAACTATCATGCAGGGAGTGTGAGGCCTCATTCTTCTGAGGTCTGAGGATGCTGGCTGTATTGAAGTGCTTCATTTGCCTTTGTTCCAAGATCTTCTGTAACCACATCCCCCCTGTCCTAACTCCATTGGAGACAGACAGTGTGATCCAGATAAGTGCTATTACCCTGGTCTTGGTGAAAGAAGTGAGACCTTCAGGCAAGTTGCTGGTTTCCAGGTGTCTGCAATGGTATTTTATCCTTCAACATTTTTGTCTGTGACATTAGAGAACTCAGGCCAAATTGTAGACATCCAGCTGCTTTTGGTGCAACTTCTTTTGGCTTTTCCCAGTTAGGGGTCACCACAGCGGAACTCCGGTCCACTAATGATTGACAGTAGATTTTTACGTACTGGCTTGCTGGGCCTAATGCACAACCTTCAACGAAGGAATGCCCATTCACACATGTCACCACTCAGAAGACGATTTTGGTGCAACAAATTAACAAAAAGCCTAGTCCAGTTATCAGTGATTGCTGTAACACAGACCTTGCAGTCAATAAGTGGAGTGAAAATTCCTTTGACCTAGAGCCTGATGCCCCAGGACTGGAAGCCAAATCCAGTGCTGTCCTCCCCATCTCTGCCAAGTTTACTTATAAAAAGTTTGCAGAAGAGTATGAGGCTTTGTGAAAGAGAATTAATCCACAGGCCACCCAGTCCATATCCTCTGAGTAAAATCCTAAACAAAAAGGAGAAAGGAGTCCCTTCAACCTGATTCTTCTGATTCAGAACTTGATGAAGAAGATTTGTCCTATTCAATGCAGATAATCCATCCCACTGGCTTATGACATTGATGGTGAGGATACTATGTCTTTAGGCTCCTCACCAGGATGTGTCTTCTTCAGATACTTAAAATGATGAGGACATACTTTTAGTAGTGGTATAAGGAAGTCTTGGAATCCTATAAGAGATAGCCAGGCCTCCTAGGGACAGAAAATACTAATCAATGACTACTGTCCCAGTTTTCTGGGCCTTGGGGATATGTCCATGGAGACAAATTCACAACTGCACAACCCCCAAGAAACCACATAGTTTCTACTGACTGTAAACTATAAAAGAATGCAACCAACCCAGCAGTAGTTTTCCTAGACATAGGTAGGGGATTAAAAGGGACCCTGAACCAAACACCCCACTCATGTGAATGGAAAGCAGAGAGCATCACAAAAATGTTTCCACTGCTTCTAATACAGCCATTGGTAATTTGAATTGCTGGACCCATATGATTAAATATCCGAGGGATATTTTTCAGAGAAATACAAGATAAGGCAAAGGACATACCAGATGAGGTTTAGAGGCAGGATTTCCATGCTGGGTTAGACAGATGTCTCGACTGACCCTGTTTTGTAGGAATTTTCCTGTTTTTAGGCCTGACTTACCACTGCACAGGATGTCTTTAGTTTTGGAAGTTTGGGTCAATGTTTATGCTTGATTTACCCCTTTATACACATTTCTGAATCCCCCTCATCATTACATGTGGTTTTCATTTATTTTATTTTACATTTGTTTACTGGGAAGGTCTGACTGGACATGGCTGTCCATTTTCATCAGAAGCCTGGGGAGAAAAGCTCCAGAAATGTGACATATTATGATTTTTGAAGCAGTTTAGTACACAGAAAACACACTGCATGACCAACATACTAGTAGCATCAATAATTTAACAAAAGAGAACATATCTTCCATCTCCCTTTTTCTGACGTGAAACTCATCTTATATGGTAGAATTTGTAATAGAGTTCATTAAAGTCTGGAGACTTTACTCTGTCTCTTTGATAACGTGCTTACATTTTTCTGTCTTTTAAATATGTTTCTGAGTAGTATCCCACATTCCTACTGGAAACAAGAAGAGCTGTGTGCTATTTGATGTTCAAATTCTATGCCTTATTAGATGTCCAGATTTTTAGCTGGATGTTCTTACTTTTCAAGGGCTTTTGCTCCTATTTTCAGTGTCTGCAGTTTGAGGGGTATGGGCTGAGATGCTTTCCAAAATGGGGAAGCATGCCATTTTGTGTGGTTGTAATGCCATAGATGTATATAGTGGAATTCCACAGGATGAGTACTACATAAGCATGGTTAGCTCAGGATTCATCCTCAAGATAGTACCAAGGGTAGTTGTTGGACACCCCAACAGGTAAAAATCTATTGTTTGGGAACACTTCCAAGGAAATAGTTAAAAGTTGGATAAAACAGGGAAGTGATGGAATCCATTAAGTAGCTTTTTACAGTGTGCTATATCCAAGTACAGCAGGTAGTACCCTTCCAAAAGCAGTGGGCATTTTGCAAAAAAATCTGTGACCGATTAATATAAACAAGGAAACAATTTTGAAAAGAGACAAGCTTGGAGAGGTGGCAAGGGTTGGAAGAAAGTAGGGAGGAAGGCAGGTAGCCCTCTCTCTCCCAAGAAGGATAGCATTAATTATGCATCTTCAAAACCCATCCTTTTCCCCCTCGTCCTCCCCCCAAAAGGCCTTAGGATAGATTGTCACTTCTTTCACTCACCTCCAAAGAGCAGTCCTCAAGTTGCATTATCCATAGCGTCATAGTGTCTTTATAATCAGTATGATGTACATCACAAAGCTGTAGATAGGGCAGGGTGAAAAGGGGCAGTTGTCCTGGGCACAGGCTGCTAAGGGGTGCAACTGATGCTTCTAAAGAGGCAGTAACTGGCCATGTCAGCTAAACTAAATTAATTATTGGAAAGCATTAAAACAGGTACAATAGTACAACTGTGGCTGCTTAAATTATGTGAAACTGTAGCAAGGAGCTATTATGCACAGCTGTTTGCTACAAAGTTTCATAGTTACAAGGCCGAGCTGTATGTTATAATGAAATGTATTGTGTGACTGTAGCAGTAATAAGCAACTATAATATATAGGTGCTTGCCACAGTGTATCAAAGTTTGCATTACTGCATCATGTAGCTATGTATAATAACTAAATGAATTCGAAAAATGGCAGCTCTCCACAAACACCAATAATACCAAAAAGGAGTGCAGTCACACGAAGAAAGATCTCCAAAAGTTTAAAGGAACTTTTAATTTTACCAAACATGCACAATACACTTCCACATATGTATAATAACTGTTTATATCTTGGTACAACAAACATTTTGCCTTTTTTGACTGCTTGTTGCAAGGTTGGTTGAGTTTATTCCTTTGTTTTTTTTTTTGCTACTGGATTTTACTGTAGGACCTTCTTCATCCTGATAATGGAGCTTTCTTTTTCCTTCTCTAGAGCTTCGGTTTTTAGAGTATGCAATTAGAGAGTAATAGGGCATAGCCTAGGGTGCCAAACTACCTAAATGTAGTTCTGGTACACAGATCCGTGACCTCACTCCTTTCCTGCATGTAGATACCCTCACTGATATCATCGCTTTTGCATGCGTATAGTATGAGCTTAGATGTTGCAACTTGCAGCTACAATATTAAGAAGACAGTCTGTTTAATGTATGACCACAATTAAGACAAACGAGGCCATGTTAATCATGCTTGCACTGCTCATTGTTTGCTGCTCATCTTCAAAGTGTAGCTTTACCATTAATGTTGTCTAATGTTTTGTTTATTAATGGTGCATTTCACCCCCATCTCTGGCATAAAAGGGTTATGTCCATTTGACTAATCTGATACTCAGCTGCAATAACTTAAATTATTGAAATGGGATTACTTTAAGGAAATTTTAGTGGGTAATGGCATCTCCACTTAAGCCCAGATCAAGTATACCTGTGGGAATTAGATTCTCAAATAGGGCCCATCATGTACAGTGCTTATTTTTGTTTCCTTGGGGGAGAGCATAATTTAACCAACTGTGAATATTATAAAATGTGTAATATATTAGAATTAAAATAAACTGTTTAGAATAGCTAGAAATCTTACAAAGCTTTTTCCAAGCATTTGAAATTGTCAGTGCCTATGTTATCTGCCACTTTTCTATAATATCCTATCCAGAATATTCTTAAAGAATTTAACACAATCATTGACTGATGGGACAAAGGACATCTACCCTCCACATGAGACAAACATTCTACTGGGAAATTTCCCTAAAAAGGGAGGCAGAACATAAATTATAAAGCATTCTATTCAGTAAAATGTTGCTTAAAGAAGTGCTTCCAGTCTGCAGTAAGTGGCATCAGAAGACCTCCTCTCTTCCACAGTATAACATATGTATGATACCTATTATGTTGTACAGTGCTTTTGGATCTAACTTAAAATGGTCAAAAACTGCAGTTCTAGGGAAAAAAAATGTTCAAAGTATAAATAAGAGGCTTATAAAATTGCACTTTGGAAATGTTTCATATCTCACTGTTTCTATTCCATTATCCATTCATCCATTCAAAACTTTCAAAATGTTTCCACTCTTTCTTCATATTTTTTATACATCTTGTAAATTATGACGTATTCTGGGAAATAATTCTGTATTAACTACCTCATCTAACTTTTCTGTATTAATACTTTTTTCCCCAAACTATTCAGTACATTCTCTCTAAACTGCCTCATATCCCAATCAATTCTTTCATCACCTTTTTTTCATAAACACACCTAACATATTTTACTACCAGATCCATAATTTCTTCTTTTGTATACTTTTCATTCCCTTCTTCATCTATTATTACCCTTAATTAATCCTTCCTAATTTCATAACCATTTTTTCCTAAAATAGGGATGTCTCCTCCTTTCTCCCATTTAGATGTTACAGTTGTTCTAAATCTTTAGACAGAGTACAA
Source organism: Protopterus annectens (assembly GCF_019279795.1). NCBI lineage: Eukaryota > Metazoa > Chordata > Ceratodontiformes > Protopteridae > Protopterus > Protopterus annectens. The sequence goes on along the minus strand of NC_056741.1, from coordinate 852,779,630 downwards.
TATTCTATTTCATTTTTTTCAAATTTGCACTGTAATAAGTAAATGTTTCTGTATGTCCTACCTTCAACATTCCGTACATTATTTTAACATTAGAAAACTCTTCTTTCTTATTGTAATTCCACAATTTAAATCACCCATAATTATTATGGATTTTTTTATTAATGTGCATGTCATTATTTTCTCAAATAACTCTTTCCTTTATTTTGTCAGAGTGTTTGTATATGCACCAATTATTCCATACTCACTGTCTTTTTTTAAATCAACACAGAGATTTTCCCTAATGCTGCTACTGTAACATCTAACATTCTTATCTCATCTATTTTTATCAATATAGCTACTCCTGAACATGAATCTACACCAGCCATTCATATAATCTTATTTCACAAAACACTTCCAGCTGCATTCTATCATCTGTTCAAGGAAGTAAGTATATAAACATATTATCACTTCCTGATACTGCTTTTTATACCATTCTAGAACAAACAACCTCCATGTATTATTTATTTTTTCTTATTTTTTTTTTTATTTTTCAAATACATTTGAATTAATTCCATAGTATTTATACATAACATCTTAAATAACTATGTACACTATTTACATTAGCCTGACACTATAACAGATCTTAATGCATACAGTTACTTTATAAGTATGTCCAATCCATTATCAGAGTGTCTGATCAATTATTGTATAATGTCAATCAACAATAAGACTTTCCCCCAAAGGTTGTTGATAATTGGCTTTGGATAAATTCTTAGTTCTTTAATTTTAATTTCCAATAATACTGTGGTCTTCAGTAGGCTGTAGAAGTCTTCCAAAGTTGGTATTGTGTTTGTATTCCATCTTCTTGTTGTACACATCCTTGAAATTGCAAGCATAGTCCATACTAGATACATATTTGACCTATTCAAATAAGGACCTTCGTTCACATTTAATAATACAAGAGTTTTAGTTAAATAAAATGATTCATTAAATAAAGCTTGTAGAAAGTTATTAATACCATTCCAAAATGGGTTAATTTTAATGCAATCAAAGAAAATGTGGTTCCAATCTGCATTGTGTACTTGCTCACATCTCCAACATATTCCTTTTATAGAAGAACTAATTTTACTGATTCTATCTGGGGTTAAGAATGCTCTGTGAAAGCATTCCCAATTAAAATCTTTCCAGTATTATGTAAAGGATGTATATTTTATCAATAATAAGATATTTGTTTTAATATCTTCAGTTAACTATTTTGAGTGTCCTTTGGTTATATATTTCCAATATGAGGTTTTGGGTGTTGTTTTATAATTTATCAATATTTTGTAAAATTTTGAAATACTGTTTCCCTTGTCAAAGTCATTATATATGATTTCATATATGTATTTCATAAATTTAGGTATTTAATTATTCTACTTAAACTGCGGTGGTGGTGCTGCGGTAGCGTTGTTGCCTCACAGTTAGACGTTGCCCGTTCGATTCTCAGTTAGAGCGTCTTCTGTATAGTGATATGCGTGAATGGGCATTCCTTCGTTGAAGGTTGTGTGTTAGGCCCGGCAAGCCAGTACGTAAAAATCTACTGCTAATCATTAGCGGACCAGAGTTCCGCTGTGGCGACCCCTAACTGGGAAAAGCCGAAAGACACAAACAATTTAATTATTCTACTTAAATCTTGCGAATATGACAAAATACTCTATAAAGTTAGCCAGTCCTCTAGTGGAATTTTGTATGTTGTTTTTATTACTTGCATATCTAAAACTTTTAGTTCTTTGATACATTGGAGCCAACAAACAAATCCTTTGTGTTCCCAGGAATTAATCATTTCTCTATATATGTTATGTGGAAAGTTCTCTATGACTATAAATCATGTTAAACGATCAAACCATATTTTTAAATCTATATTTGCATTAATGATTTTCCTAAATGAGTCAATGTAATAATTAATCATACGGGTATTAGTGGGTTTAGTTATGTTATATTGCATATTAATACATATGTGCCATGGCAAATTGTTTTTATCTGTTATTTTAATTTTTTTTGTAAATCAAATTCATTTATTGATATTACAGTTAGTAATTCTTTCCAATTTTGAGAGTAATTTGAACTTATCCAATCTGAGATTGTTTTAGATATTGATGCTTTTATATATGTTTCTATATCAGGAAAGTTTAATCCTCCCTGTTTCCATGGTCTGATATGATGTATTAAAGCTATTCTATTTCTTTTGGGAAACCATAAAAATTTTATTAGGCATGAATGTATTTTTTTAAGTATATTCCTTTCTGGTAACAGTTGTATTGCCAAGGCTATATATATATATATATATATAGGATCTTGGGCAGTAAAGCCATTTTTATTAACTGTAGTCTATCTTCAAATGTTAATATTATTTTGTTCCATTTTCCACAGATATTTTAATTGTACTGATGATATTATTGTAGTTTTTTGAGACTAATTCATTATTATCCTTGTATAACTCAATTCCTAGATATTTTAAGGTAGATTCTTGTTTCCCTATGATGTGATCCACTTAGTCAGCAGTTCTTATTTTTTAATTTAAAAATAATTTTGATTTATTGAAATGGAGTCCTAAAGTCATGTGAAATTTGTCAATTAATATATCTAAGTCCTCTAATGTCTCTTCTGTATTAGATAATGTTAGTAATATGTCATCAGCACATAGTATTACTTTAGAATTGTATTGTTCATAAACATCTATTCCTTTGATTTTTATATTATTACAAATTGAATCTGCCAATATTTAAATAGCAAGAGCAAATAAAATTGGTGACATGGGACATCCTTGTTTAGTGCCTTTTGTTATATGTATAGATTCAGAGGTAAAAGGACCTAACTTGACATACTCTAAATTATTTGTATATATATTCTTTAGGAGATGAACAAAGGATGCAGGAAATTCAAATAGCATTAGGATTTTGAATAAATAGTTCCAAGTTAGGGAATCAAAGGCTTTCTCTATATCTAAGCCAATTATGATTGTTTATTTTCTTTATGAACATTATCTGTAAGAGAAATTATCATTTTAATATTGTCATGTGTGTGTGTATGATATATAAATCCAGTTTAATCATTATTTATTGTTTTGGATAGTGGTATTTTCAATCTGTTAGTTAATATTGTCATAAATATCTTATAGTCATTATTTAATAATGATACAGGTCTGTATGAGTTATAGAGGTTTGGGGATTTGTTTTCCTTTAGGACTGGTGTAATTAAGGAACATCTCCAAGAGGGTGGTATTAAAGCTTGTGTCTGAATTTCTAATAGAGTTTTACGGAAGAGGGATAGTATCTTTGAAGGAAAAAGTTATATATTTTCATAATTATGCCATCTGTACCTGGAGCTTTATTATTTTTACCCTCTTTTATTGTATCTGTAATTTCTTTGTAGGATATGGGTGCTTGCAGATCTAGTTTTAATTTTTCTGGTATTTTTTTATATTATAACATTTTTCATCTAGATTTAATTGATCAATATGTATATTTTCTTTTTGGAATCCATGTATTATTTCTAATACTATTTACATCAACTGACAGAACCCTGACATTTCTCCCATATTTCTTTTTTTTTCTTTTCTTTTTTTTTTTTGACTTTAGGTGACTTTTTATTTTAATTTTTTTCTATTCTTAACTTTTCCCTCTCTCCAATATAATTATTTTTATATCATCTTCTATCCACTTCTTCAATTTCCCCTTCTGCCTTTCCTGCTTCATCCAGTAAACCAAATCTATTTTTAGGCATAACTTATTCTTCTTGTATTCCTGCCTGGCTATCCTGTCCTTGCTTTACTAGTTTTCCTTCTTCATCAGTGTGACAATAGAAGGTACTGCCAGCCATGCCAAGAGAAATAGGGCAGTGGATTTGTAACATATGCCAGCACAACTAGTTGTAATTTTGTAAATAATTATATGTCATTTCTGTATCAAACTGATTTGTACAGATGTTTGTGCTAAAATGTATTTGTGTGGTTTGCTTCCATTAAAATGTATCAACAGTGTACCCTGCTGGAAGGAAAAGAAATGTACATGTATTATTGTAACTGAAGTAAATGTGTACATTGTAACAGTATATACTGGAAGTGAAGAGGTTAATCTTAATCCACCTGACTTTGCAAAACATTCTTGAAATTAAATTACTTTATGGGATAAACCATAAAGATGTTATCCCAAAGTTTTGAATTATGCCAGAGATGCAATGTTTGTGCTACAGAATAGGTTGTAGCTCCTGTAGGAAGAATGACATGGTTTTATGATTTTATAACTTCCAGCAGCTGCACCACATCTAAGCAATGCTCTATCTGTGTGTATTGTAGCACATAGGTGCTAAACCCTGGTAGCTTCTAGTGATGGGGTATAGTTCATGAAACAGAGTCAGATGACTAGATGCATGTGATGTCATTCTGTACAGAAATAATGTTTTAATATTAGAGGAGGCTGAAGTCTCAGCAGCATTCTGCATTCTGTCTTGGATCTGACAACAAGGAACACTTATCCATCTTGCCTTGCTTTATTCAATAAGTAGAAACAGTAATTATTTTAGTCAATCAGGAATAGATACTGAGATTAGCTAAATACTGTTTTTCTATAACTATGTGAAACTTTCCATTGGTGTTATTTTTAATATTCCCTGTGACTGAACTCTGGTGTTTACTGTAAATAGATATTTAGTATACTCATATTATTTTATTATTTATTATTAAATATATTTAAACTTCTCATTGTGACTGGTCCTTTTAGAAAAATATTTCAGTTTTGAGAGTATTTGCATATTTATTTGGTGATAACTCTGGCCACTCCTGAAATCCTGGCTGTTTGGTCAACATTACCATCTGTATTAGTATTAACTTCACTCAGTATAACTGGATACACTTTTAAGAACCTTAAAGTAGCTGGCAGGGGTTCTGATGGCAATGATAACTACCTTATAGTCTGGGCAGAGGGGGCACAGCAGGTGAATCCGTACCAGCTTTTCCCAAGTATGTGTGTGTGTGTGTGTGTGTGTGTGTGTGTGTGTGTGTGTGTGTGTGTGCTGCTTGGAGTAGGGACACAAAGCACTTGTTTCACAAAGAGCGTGTGTGAGGACTTAGCTTGGAACCCCATTTACTATCTTTGTTCAGCTAATATATCAAAAATCACATCTTCATTTTTTAATTCCCTTCATTTCTTTCCACATTTGCATTAACATATCACCTACCAAATAAACACATAATTTTTTGCATTTTCTACATTCTGTTTTTACAATTGTTGCATCATGTGTACTTTCCTTACACTAATGACATCTCCTTTTGTGACAGTCACTACTTAAATGAGTTGTTGTGTCTTTTGGTTTTTCCTGGTTAGGGGTCGCCACAATGGAACTCCGATCCGATAATGATTGGCAGTAGATTTTTATGTGCCAAGTTGCCAGCCCTGACGCACAACCTTTAACAAAAGTACACCCATTCATGCATGTCTCCACACAGAAGACGCTCTAGCTGAGAATCGAACAGGACAACATCTTACTGTGAGGTGACATTGCTACCGAAGCAAATTAGTACTTTCCCACAAAAAACAAGCTTTGTGTTGTCCCAATATTTTACATTCTTGTGTAACCTGATATAAACATAATGTTTAGTAAATGCAATACATTTCCATTTTTAGTTTTCAAAATAACTTCAGTTTCTCATCAACCAGTCCATAAATTTCTATCATCCCTTGTTTTTTAACATATTTCACTTCTTTACACATTTCCAAATATGCTCCTATATCAATTTCATTTACTTCATCAAGACTGAGCTGAATGTTATTCTTTTCAACTCTTTGTAGTCTTTGCCCTGTAACCAAAAAAAAAAAAATCATTCCGGGTATACTCAAAAACTTTTTACACTAAAGCAGGGATTTCAGATGTAATGTCATAGAAACTCTCTTTTTCAAAGTGTGAAAATGATGCAGAATTTATTCTGTTAAAGTCCACTGGAATAATTTTTTTATCCCTCACAAGATATCTATCGATTACATAGTCTTTCTTACTTGTAATTTTTGCCACAGGTCCCTGAATCATCTTAACAACGTAATCAGTGCTTTCTTTCATGTCTGTATTCCGCACAGCTGCTGCAAACTCTTTGTTTGGTCTGCCAGCTGAAAACCTCCTGCCTGCTTACATTGTACAGTTTTGCATCCACCCTCCTGCTGCAGATCTATGAATAGTCACCACTCACAATACCATGGAAGCCTCACCAGGGTCCTTCTTTTGTATCAGTTCAACCAGCTGGACATTATCCAGTTTCCTAGACTGAATCTCCATCACTTAGATTGCTCCTTGATATTACTCCAGATCACTTGAATAGAAAAGATCATCTCTGGTACTCAGTACTTCAAATACTGCACAGTCATCTACCACATCTTCAGCCATCTTCACTGTCCTACTTTCCTCTTTAATCACTATCTCCAACATTTCCTTGTTGCTCAGGATTAGTAAAGCTGTGAACTCCACTATCTTGTGCTCCTTCCCAGCAGCCCCTACTCTAAGATTAGAACATGCACTGTGAAAGTAGGGGAAGTTCTCCATTGCCTTGGCCAGATTGAGACTATGAATACTATCTTGGGTCTCCCCTGAAAAGTGGCCACTACCTAGTGGGACTAACCTGGTCAACAAACGCTAAATAAAGAGTAAAAAGAATTGTTCAAGTGGATAAAAGCAGAATTTTGTATGTAATAACAAAAAAACAAAAGTGTTAACAGTATTAAGATAAAGTGAAGGAATTGTGTCCAAACTATACACTCTAGGTGTGGAGAGAAATGTCTAAATGGATGGTACAGGAAGTAGTGCTACAAAGTGATGTCTCTAACTTTGTTTACTTGAGTAAATGTATACCTTATGGTTCATATATATGTGTATGTCTGTATTTTTTTTTCAGGGCAAAGGGCTGAACACTTTAGTAGTCATCATGTTCTGGCAGAGTATTTGAGAATCACAAGACTGATTCACTGGTATACTTCTGTTACTCCAGTTTGTGTATGTAATTCTGGCATTCCTTAAGGACTTTTTTCTCTACTGTCATGGTTACATCATGTAAGTCATTGCAACAAACGTATTCCATTCTGGTCTGCCTCTGTGGGAATCCTATACATAGATATTTTTGAATGATAAGATCCTGAATTTTACATAGATTGCTCAGTGACACTTTTTGGCATTAATAGAAGTAAAATTCTCATTTTCGTTAATATCTGATTTTACTGTTATAGCGAACCCTTTTCACTGATTTGGATATAGAAAAAAATGCTTCTTTTTAAAGTTTTGCATACCCATGTTGTCACTAATTAAAGTTTTCATGATAATTAAGGGAATGTAAGTAGAAATAAAACAAGGTTAACCTGCTAACATTTTTAGAAGAGTAATACTTTTGGTTGGCCAGCAACTGCCATGTCATAGCTCATTTTTCAAGGGGTGAGTACAAATCTCAAAGACATGGCTGAACTTGTGATAACAGAGGGCAGTTAAGTGGCACCTGCATTATTTTGCTGTCACATAATATTAGTGAAAGAACACTTGGCCACCTTTCTCTAACAGCATGCAACTTGTTCTGTAATTCTAGTAATCAGATAAGTTTTGCTGTACTGGAGATGGTAAATATTCTCTGTGCAAGGAAATAGCTGTCAGTGTTTAGGAGACTTTATTGTTTTGGCTAGTTTTCCATTTTCCTGTTTTTTTTTTTTTTTTTTGTATTTTCTCCATAAGCAAGCCTTCAGCACTACATTTTTCATATGTTCATAGGTTCATAGGTACTAGGCTATTGGCCCTAGGGCCTATATAAGCCTAGCCAAATGGTACCCTGGCTTCTTCCACCCAAGAAAATTATTTTCTTGTGCCCCTGTCAAGCAGAGCCACAGAAGTGATCCTCATGGTGAATTTCCTATCTCCCATCCAATCGTCAAGATTTGTCTTGAGGAGTGCTAATGAGGAGCTTTGTTTGATATAGATAGGTAGTTTGTTCCAGAGTATGGGAAGTCCCTGGGACAGGAATCTATCCCTCCAGCATGTTCTATTTATTGTGGTGACAAGGTTTTGGTCCCTAGAGCGTGTAGCTCTGAGGGATTGGGATTTCTTTAAGTGGAGCATGTCCAACAGCTCTGGGTTTGACATAGCTTTGTATGTTAGGCAGAGATCACCTCTGAGTAGATGATATGCAACAGAGTAAAGCTGGAGTTTTTTGAGACGGTCTGCACAGGGCATCTGTTTGAGGCCAGTAATCCTCTTTGTGAGGTATTTCTGTGGCCTTTCCAGTTGTAGATGTCTTGTGAGGTACATACCAAAAGGGGCGTTGTACTCTATAATGGGTCTAATGAGTGATGAGTAGAGGGGATCAATGACCTCTTTTTTCCTGGACACTCCACATTGTTCCTAAACCAGGCCTTTCTTTGGACTTCCTCTCCATTGTGTTTCATCATTTTGTGTGCCTCTGACTTTTATTACTCACTTTTCTTATTTCACCTTGCATGTATATGTACACTCTGCCGTGGACTGACATCCTGTCCAGAATCAGTGCTCTGACTTATGCAGTGAGTGCCTGGATATGGTCCAACTCTCCTCAAAATCCTGAACTGGATAAAGTAGGTATCAATAATTGAAAGAATGAACAAACCAGTATATTTCTACTGGTGATGACTTGTATAATAGGATATGTGTAGTTATGTTCAACAAATTTGTCTTGGTAGCTTGTGGCAAACATTTACTCTGTTCTTGTGATCATTTACTTGATGGTCTTTTTGCTATTTTTTCTTTTTTGTTTTGTTAGGCTTTATTATGTATTCCATACCCCCCAAAATGGTCTCTCTCTCTCTCTCTTTCTAAATGTGCTACTCTCTTGTGAACAGCATCTGTTTATAAATGCTTCAGACTCACTCCCTAATCCCACTCACATACAGACTTGCCATGCTACAAAATATTTAGCATGTTAACTGACAGAAGATCTTCCATATCTTGGCTCTCCCTGGGCTAGGTTACAGTCTTCATTTTTGTTAATCCTGTTGAGTCCTGTTTAGTACCACTTTTTTTTTTTTTATTCAGGATAGGACTACTTTTTCCATGATTTCTCTTGTGGGACTTAAGACAGGGCTTTATCTGTAGTATTCATAACAACAGCCAATGAATCCCTTTTCATTAGCCTATTATAAGGAATGAAGTTTGAATCCCAGCAGTTGTTTGTATCTATTTTGATCCAGTACTGTACTCTGCTTTGTCCAAAGGTATTGGATGGATGGCATACCTCTCAACTCTCCATATGTTTGCAGAGTGTCCAAATTTGTGCCTCATATTTTTGATCTGCTCCTCATAAAATGTGCGTTTTTCTGGCAAATTACTACAGATTGAAGATGCTAAATAATAATAAACATTTCAGTTCCAGATTTCATATAATTTAGGAAATAAATGCTAGTACAAATCCCGTTATTCTAGTAGCTTTTTAAGTTTATAACAGTAATATTTAAAATCTCCCTATTTTTGTGCCTTTGTCCCCCCCCCCCCCCCACTCCATTAATTTTGTCTTTGTCCAGATTTCTTGCACTAAGAAGTTGAGAAGTATGGGAGTGTGAGGAAATTTAGGTACACAGCATCAGATGCTCTATGCTGATGCAGCTCTCCTTAAAAGACAAGTTCAGACATTATGTTTTCTGTAGGCTTTGCCTATGCAGGTATAGATTGCTGTAACATGTTCTAAGTGTCTACAGTGCAAAGAAAGCCAGCCTTCAGCTCAGACTGACTCACTAATAAATTGAAACTATTGGCTTCAGCACAGGATGCATGCGATTATGAACCAGCCAGAGTGAGTCTGAGATGTTGATAAGAGTTGTTTTTATTATATGATAGTAATTATGTACTCTTCTAATGGCATGAAGTATTGCAGAGGTCACAAATTGTCTCAAGCAAGACAGCATTAAATAACAATATCTATGTGGAAGAACAGTCAGCATCTGCAGCTGGATTCATTTATCCCATTTTGACTAGTCCTTATTGTTAGTTAAAGCACTTAAGCTATGTTTTAAAGACACTTAGATGCATTTTTCAAAGCATCTTGGTTATTGTATAGGATAAAAATAGTACCAACAAAAAGCATTTCCACTGATAAAATACTGCTACTGCAGGCTTTACGACTAAACACTTTGAAATTCTGAAGTAAATTCAAGAGACAGATCACAGCTTTTTTTAGTGGTCAAATTCTTTCAGTACCAGATTTGAAACTTTCACTTGCTTTTAAATGCTGATGAAATTATCATATTCCACATGTGCGTGTGTGCGTGTGTGCGTGTGTGTGTGTGTGTGTGTGTGTGTGTGTGTGCACTGTTTTAAATTTTAGGCAGCAGGAGAGATGGAGGTGTAATGAGGGATTACCACCAAGTACCAGGTTATTATGATGGTGTGTCTACCCACAACAGAGCTTTTTTAAAAGATGTAGCGTGCACCAGTTCTACTTCATTACATAAGCAATGACAGATGTCCCTGAAGCTGTCCTTGTAGACTTGAAGAAGGACAGCCATTTAAAAGATACAACAGGAAAAATATCTCAAAAATAAAATCCACTTTTTTAAGGAAGGAAGGGATTATGAAAAACTTTAAAATGCAAGTATGTCAAAGTGTTGCACCGCCCTAGAAAAGTGGAATGTCTGAACTCTTACTAAAGCTTTACAGTGAATCTATAAATCTAAGGCTACTTCTCTTTCTGACAGAGTACAGAGATTAAAGTGTAGTTTCCTGCTGGGATCATGCTGAACTGTGTGTTTTCAGTGAGTATACTGAGACTGGGAAATATCCTCAGCAGTAAGGGAACTGATGTCAGTTTTTGGATCATTAAAGCATCTGTCAGTACTTTGGTTTCAAAGGATGCTGGGAATGTGGTATGACAGCCAGAGAGGCTTCAAGCCTGTCAGAATAACCTCAGGAAATGAATACCCTGAGAAGTAAAGATACATGGGGCCCTCAGAGCAAGGACAACAAGATGCCCTAGGCTAACATCAATAAAATACCTGCCAGACAAGTGGTTCAGATATTGTTTTGCATCTCAGTACAGAAGAAATGTCTGCCTCCACTAAAGCAGTGTTTTATCTTTCCTTTCTCTCCCCTGAATCCTTTAGGCACTGAATGTACCACCGGGGTGTATGCCTGAATAGCTTCCCATCCTGCCTGATCAGGGAAGTGTTCACAGTCTGAGTAAAAGGTTAGAGAAATACAGTGTGTGTGTGTGTGTGTGTGTGTGTGTGTGTGTGTGTGTGTGTGTGTGTGTGTGTCTCTGTCTGTATTTAAAATAATGTGAAACTGTTTTACAGAGTTCTGCAGACTGACTCTTCTTGTTATCTGGCCTGATCTCCACCGATACCAGTCCTACAGCTTTAAATTTACCATTGCCATCTCTGGAAGGTGTATGTAATAACAGAATGCTACTTCAGCAGTTTAACTAGAGAACTGAAAGGAAGGTATACCCTTTGGATGGTATGGAGATTGATTGATTACTAGTAAAAAATAAATATATCACTTTAGATTGCACATTTATGGTGTATCTTATTTATATATGTGTTTATTAAATTTGTTAACCGTGGTAGAGTACTGATCACTTCTGACCAATTTCAGTCTCAGCCAGAGGTTAATAATATGACCACTTATACAGAGTACATAAGATAACAAAAATATGAAGTGAAGAAAATACAAAGAACATGCGATGCTAAGAATACAAAAGTACATAAACCAGTGAAGAGAAATGATAACATTGCACTCCTCTCAATATACACTTTATTATATTTGCAACTCTCATCCTTATCACTTTTGTACGATATTGCTAGAACTGTGACTTATTCATGAATACTGCTTCAGATACACTATTGTCTCAGAATTGTCTAATGCCAAAAAAGAAGATGAAAAGTAAGGTGTACAAAACAGTGGTGAGACCATTACTATTGTATGGTACAAAAACCCCTGAGCAGTGAAGGCAGAGCAGCTGAGGAAGCCAGAGGTGATGGAGATAAAGTGCCTCAGATGGGTGGTAGGATGCGCACTGTGAGATAGATAATGAAATGAAGACATTAGATTAGAAACCCAAGTAGCTCCAATTGCAAAGAAGAAAACAGATTATGGTGGTTCTGGCACATGTGCAGGAAAGCAGAAGACAATATGATGAAGAAGATTTGGGACAGACAGAAGAAGGCAGGAAAAAGTGAGGACGTTCAGTAATGAAGGGATTGTGTCAGATAAGATCTGTAGTAGTCAGGAATGATTGTCAAAGAAGGTAAGAGAGTGGCATTGAAGCAAGAGACAGGACTACAGTTGACACAATACACCAAATCCATGGAAAAATGGGGAAAACGGGGTAGGTGATGATGATGATGAGTCCTATGACACTAGAAGTGGGAAAACTGCCAAGTCTAGTGTGTGTACACACACACACACACACACACACACACACACACACACACACACACACACACACACACACACACATATATATATTACCAATAGTCAAAATAGTTAAATAGAATTACAGCAATGCACAAAAATATCACTTGAATTATAATTACACAAGTAATCAAACATGCCAATTGCTGAAAATACACAGATAACAAAAGAAAAAAAATGACATCCCTTTATGATTGGTAACCACATTTAAATAAAAATACAAACTTTAAAAAAATAGACCACTAACTTGCAGATAAATTGTGTCTATATAGTGGTACTATTAGGAAAATGGTATTTAGTGACCTAAAATGTAGGGTTTGGGTTAGGAGCAAATGTTGGGATAGAGGCTGGGTTAGGACACATTAATAAGCTTGTGCAGGGCCTTCTAAGTCTACTATATTCCCTGTCATTTCTAACAAATATGCAGTAACATCAAAATAAACTGGAATAAGGTTGCAACAAAATGTCAAAATCTGTTGCAAACCTCCCTGTATCCTCTTAGAGCAACACAAATGCCCAACATGTGTTAACCTTGATCAAAATTACAATCCTTGCAAGACAATTTAGGTCTATAAAACAAAATCAAATACATACACAACACCGTGGTCTCTTTCTACTTGACAGTGCTAAAAATGCAGAACTTAATATCATCATATATACAAACTGAAACCAACCTTAAAGTATTACTAGAAAAAGTAAAGAATCATCCGACATCTAACTGGATATTTGAAAAAGAACAAAAAACAAAGACCACTGTAAAAGACCAAAAAGGACACGGACTCCTTGCACCAGCAGACCACCAGATAATTAAAATCTGAACGCAAATTTATTGTTTTTAACAAGCGTTTTCGCCACAAAACAATGTGCCTTCTTCAGAGAAAAATAGATAGACAATAATATCATTGCACGCTCAATATAAATAGGAAGTTGAGAGGAAATGACATCACATCCATTAGAAGTCATTTTCTACAAATTTTACAAAATATATTAAAATACATAAATCTAATTACAAAAATAATATGAACCAGTAATGGCATATTATAACAAGTTAGGTTCAATCAACAAAAAATGATTTGTATAACCATACAGAAAAAACTGTGTTATTTCTGTTTAAACAATGAAAAACTAGTTCCATGACTTTTGTTGCAAGCAAATAACCCATTCATTGACACAGAATGTGATCAATGAAATATAAGATCGAACTGGAAAACAAAACAAAAATACTGTATATGGATTATATTATATAATATAAAAATATATAACAAATAGTATAAAAAAATCACCTTCAACACTAAGTGGAAATACCATGCAATAGCATGATTAAATCACTAAATATAAATATGTCAAAAAGTATGTATCAAAGGTGTATCAACAACTACATTACAAACAAACAGGGTGCATCCAATATATTAAGATAAGTACACTACCTTAAATAGCTTCTAAGTCTCAGAACTGCAGAAATGTTGCAGTTTTCGTTGAGGCCAGGATAGCAAAAAGCATCCGTTCTCAACTGCCACTCCAACTCACGGGTTTCCAAAAGTAATGGTATGGGGCCCCCATGGATATTAGTTATTACTTGATCGATGGCCATGAATGAAAAACAATGGCCTGGGAAGTTGTCTATATGTTTGGCTAAGGCATTGGTGTCAATCTTTTTCTTGATAGCATACATGTGTTCGTAGACGTGGTCACGCAGTCTACGATCGGTCTTACCTATATAGAAGGAGGGGCAACACTCACAAAAGGCCACGTACACTATAGATCTACTCTCACAATTAAGTGGAAATTTAATAGTGTACTTCCTATCCCTTATTGTATAAGTCTGACCCATCCTAACTTTATGACACCAATTGCAAAAGCCACATGAGGACATACCAATTCGTTTATTAAAACCTTTACTGTGGAAGTCCCTTTGTAAGAGCTCTTTAAGGTTGTTATTCCTTTTGAAAACGAAATTGGGAAAAAGGCCCAATTTTTCTGTTATACCAGGGCTACTCAAAATGAATTGCCAGTTCTTCCGTATTATTGACATAATAGCTCTAGAACTAAAGCTGTAAGTAACGACGTAACTTAATGAAAAGTCACGTCCGTTACTAGTACTAGTATTAGCAAGTGATAAGTCAACGATACTACTAGGTGATACTGACATATCAGGATGCAAGGAGTCCAGTCTTAGTTGGACTTGGTATAGGATAGGTTTAAGAAACCCACTCAACCTCTTATTAAGAACCTCAGAAGTTAGTTCTTTTACCAGCTGTCTCGGGTAGCCTCTATTGAGAAACATATTGCCGAGCTGTTCACACTCGCTCTGAAAATCGGCTAACCTGCTACACATTCTCCCTGCTCTAACCAGCTGGCCCTTCACAATTGCTCTCTTTTGTTTGAAGGGGTGTTGGCTAGAGAAGTGCAGGAAAGAATTGCAATATGTGGGTTTTCTAAACACATTTGAGACATAAGCATTCATGCCAACATCCTTGCAAAGTTTCACGTCTAAGTAGTCAATGTCTGTTACCGAAAACTTGAACGTGAATTTGAGAAATTCCGTTTTACTGTTTAATGAATTGACGAAATGGCTAGCTTCAGTGAAAGTACCTCGAAACAAAATAGAAATGTCGTCAAGGTATCTCGTGTAAAATTGGACGAAACCCATCAAGTCTGGAGAGAGAAAAAGGAAATTCCTTTCCCAGTACCCCATGAAAAAATTAGCCACGGATGCTCCGCAGGGTGAGCCCATGGCTACACCCTTCTTCTGCAAGAAGAATTTCTTGTCAAACAAAAAATAATTACATGACAAGACGACATCCAAGATTTCGGTAACAAGGTCTACTTCAGTTTTTGAAGCTCCAAAATCTGCAAGTAAAAGAGCCAACCATTCCAGAGCTTCCTGGTGTGGAATGGAAGTATATAAGTCCACCACGTCGATGGTGAGAAAATTATTCTCACCATCGAACGGTATACTATTAATACTTTCCAGAAAAGACCAGGAGTCCTTACAAACTCCAGGAAGATGTTTCAAGTACTTTGACAGAATCTTATCAACTAGTTTAGCACTTGGGTACATCATAGAACATTTTCCGTCCACTAAGGCCCTCATAGGTGGATTATTAACATCCTTATGGACCTTAGGAATGCCAAACATAACAGGAAGTTTAGGCAAAGAAATGTCTATGTAGTTGTAAGTATTGAGGTCTATTTTTCCACCCAGGAATAAATCACGAAAGAGACCTCTCATCATATTATGGGATCGATTTATTTCGTTGATGGAGGCTTCAGTATAAGCTGAAGTCTCCAGGATGGAAAGCATTTTCTCTGTATACATGGGGTTATCAAAGATGACCAATCCGCCACCCTTATCAGGTTTTATCAACCTGACGGGGTAGCGGCAAAGTTCATCAAGGAGTAGCGCCTGTTCTTTAGTAATATTATATCGTGGAGATTCAACATTACTTCGGCACACCTTAGAAGAATGTCTAAAATCAACCTCACAAACCCTCTCAAATAACTGAAGAGACGGGTGAAGAGGTGGATTGAATACACTAGGCAGTTTCAAGGAGTCCTGGGTTATATCCACCCCGTTGTTAAAAAGTAACTTCAGGTTGAGCTTACGAACGAAGCACTTCAACTCAATAATCTCCTTTGGTGTGTCTCCAAATCTACTCGGGACAAATGTGTAACCAAGGGCAAGCAATTCTACCAGTTTGTCTCTTAATTGCAACTCTGTAAAATTATAGATTTTAAAATCACCCTTTTGATTTAGAATTATTCTAGGGGCAACATGCCCTTGATAAGAGCTAGTTGCGCATGCTACGGCATCATCACCAGTATCGTCTACATCATTAAAGTGAGAAGGGACATCACTAGTATCAATGAAACTATCAGTCATCATTTCTAGTTCACCTTCTTGTTGGATTGTCGGCGATACTTTCGTTTGCCTAAAAAATTGTTGTAATTACTATTTTTATTTTTGTTAGTTGGGGTGTTTTTGTTGCCTGGGTTGTTTCTTTTAAGCCCTTTAATTCTGTCACTACGTCTAGGTCCCACTTCTTCCTCCACAAAGTTGTCCTCGTCTACATAGGTGTCATCTAGTTCAAGGTTCACTATTGAACCCAGTTGTCCCTGATTAACCCTAGTGTTAGGCTTCGTGGAGTCTGAGTGTTGGAGTCTAGGATATGCAACATTATCATGATAGGCCAATCTGTCCCTCACAAGTTTCTTACTCTTATTCAATTTTAACTTCACCAATAGTGAGTCGATACTTGACAAGGTACGGTCATAATCAAATTTGTACCTTGTGAAGTTCAAATCTGCCCACATTTCCTTGTCCAGAACATCAGTTTCATTCAGTAATACACAAACATGTTGGCTATAATGCTTAACAATCAATTCCAACAACTGAACACCCTGTTGTTGGAATAAATCCTGTAATTCACTATAAAAGCAAACATCATTCAATAACCCAGATGGAGAGAAGTTGCTTCGTAAACCCTTTGGAACCAACTTCTCTTGGATACATTGTTTAAAATAAAAAATCTTGAGTTGCAGTTTTTTTAACCTAAGAATTTTGTTATCAAAAATTTTAAGCTTGTTTGCTAGAAGTTCATTAGTGAGGTCATTACTTTGAGGTCCCACTATACCAGTACTCTGCTGTGAAAACTGAAATATGTCAGTATTGTTCATCCATTCTGATAAAACAAATGGGCCACGTGAATTAATGTCTTGCCCACCATTAGGTACAGTAATATCACCAGCACGTACCTGCTGATTAGAACCTGCGGTTAACACATTCGCTCCTGAGTAAGCTGCAACATCACTAAAAGGACGCCCGTCTCGGTTGGACGTACCCGTTCTGGCAAAAGAAGCAGAACCACGGTGAAATTCAGTACCTGGAATGGCGTCCAGACCAGTGCTTCCTGTATTAAGTAAAGCAAGAGGTTGGGCTGCAGGAACCGAAAAATCTTGCCCGCTAGTAGAGCCAGAGGGTTGAGCTGCAGGAATGAAAAATCCGGAACTCACAGTTGAGCCGTTAGACTCAACACCACTTTGAATAATCCCAGAAGTTGGAGCCGCGAACCGGCTCTTGTGAACGTCAAGTCCCTCAAAACGGTCAAAGCATGCATTTAACTGGTCTAGTCTCTGCGATAATGAGACTAACAAGGCAGGGATATCCAATGGAAGGTTACGAGAAACCTCGGGTGCCCCTGAGTCAGTAAATAAGTGAGGAGTGCTGGGGCTAACAGGACTGTCCGTGGCCATAATAACAGACGAGTGAAAAAGAACAAAAAACAAAGACCACTGTAAAAGACCAAAAAGGACACGGACTCCTTGCACCAGCAGACCACCAGATAATTAAAATCTGAACGCAAATTTATTGTTTTTAACAAGCGTTTTCGCCACAAAACAATGTGGCTTCTTCAGAGAAAAATAGATAGACAATAATATCATTGCACGCTCAATATAAATAGGAAGTTGAGAGGAAATGACATCACATCCATTAGAAGTCATTTTCTACAAATTTTACAAAAAATATTAAAATACATAAATCTAATTACAAAAATAATATGACCAGTAATGGCATATTATAACAAGTTAGGTTCAATCAACAAAAAATGATTTGTATAACCATACAGAAAAAACTGTGTTATTTCTGTTTAAACAATGAAAAACTAGTTCCATGACTTTTGTTGCAAGCAAATAACCCATTCATTGACACAGAATGTGATCAATGAAATATAAGATCGAACTGGAAAACAAAACGAAAATACTGTATATGGATTATATTATATAATATAAAAATATATAACAAATAGTATAAAAAATCACCTTCAACACTAAGTGGAAATACCATGCAATAGCATGATTAAGTCACTAAATATAAATATGTCAAAAAATATGTATCAAAGGTGTATGCATCTAACTGAATATGTTAATGTCCAGACTGCAAATTGTTTACCAAAGACCACGTTGACAACAAACTGTTATCATAAATATTATCTTACCATACAACTGATAATATCCAAACATAAGTGAAGCAAACTCTCTCACACATTGAATGTACTAACTTCTTGTCAAAACTACTCTACAATTCGTCCCTCTCACTACTTTAGGAAACATCTTACCGTTAACACCTAATCTCATACTTTTGTTAATCCTTTCCAAATCTAAGTTTACTTACTTGGACACTTTTCATATGTTCCCCAATATAACTCAAACTATATTATTTCCATTTTTTCCAAATCACTTTTACAGGCTACAACTAATATTGTTCATCTTTGTTGGATTGATTAAGCACTGCTCAGTTATTCCCCGGCATGAATGCAAATTGTCTTAACTTATAGAAAAAAAAAAAAAAGTCCACTTATGCTGTGCTGATGAGGTCATAAGAAGGCCGAAACATGCAAGTCTACAGGCATTGGCATTTGGCTTTGTTGGCCTGAATCTGTCCATAAAGACTTAAAAAAGGAAAAAGTAAAATGTCATGGACATTCAGATGCCACATAGTTGAAACCTTTGATGTCCTTAAGGGGTCATTTGCATATATCCCATGGGCCTCTATTACAGAATGTTTTAGGTGTCACACAGTGAAAACTCCAGCTTGGCTAGATTTTTCTTGTAGCTTTTACTAACTTGTAAATAATGCATGTATGACTTTTATATCGCTTTTTGTTAGTTTAGTTTACAGATTATAATTCAATATCTAGCTTTATACTGTATGTTTACTGTGTAATAAATGTATGGCATCATTTTGCTGACTCTATTGCAGATATATTACTAACTTGTTAAAATGTATCTGTGTATTGTAGCTTTTTTCTCACCAGGCTTCTGTAATGGAATTCTCAACCAAGTTGGACTATCTTGATCATCAAATGGAAATAAATAAGTAAACAATCAAGCAAACAAACATACATCTTTATTAAGTGGGATTTTGCAAGAAGGGCAAAAATGATTCTAAATGATCAAGACCATAATAGCTCGACTCACTTTTGTAGCATCAGAGCTAAGCTTATGCTGTTGCAATAATAAAGAATGCCAGAAGGCAAATTCCTCTTAGAAGTGGGATTGGGGCCAGCTAAGAGGATTATAGGAAAAGGATGTAGAAAAACAGTATTGCTTGTTTCTGACATTCTACTAGTTTGTGACATCCTACTCAGCTCAAGACATGGCTAATGCACATACCATGGCAATAGATTTTGCTGAACTATTTAAGTAATAACTATATAGTATCATTTTTTATTAAATTGTTGAGCATTAGGAAGGGAAGAATGAAGAAACTACCCCCCCCCCCCAAACTACAGCCTGAAAGAATGACAATTCATAGATGAGACAAGGAAACAGTACACAAACAGTTCAAGGCAGCATTACTGTCATACACAAGAAATTAACACAAATGCTAATCAAGTTGTTACTCTGAAAAAGTTAGAATACATGCACATACACACTGAGGATGCATTAAAACCTCCTAGAGAAAAAGAGAGAAAGAGAGAGAAAGTGACAGATAGGGGGAGAGAGAGAGATATGACGTGTTGGTATACGGACAGTATTCAGCTAGAATCTTGGGAGGAGACAGACACTAACTAGGGTCTGAGGTTAACGAGGATAGATGACTATGAGAAAATGACCTGGTGACGTCTTACATGTTGTGATAATATGCTTTAACAGACAAAAATGTTATGTGTTTACTACCTATAAGATTCTCAAAAAGGAAGATTTATTTATTTTTCAGTATCCTATTTATAATATTCAAGGTCATGGGGCTGTTGCTTCTTCTGGCACATAAAAGACATAAGGCAGAAACAAATATTAGACAGAATACTAGTCGGTTGCAGGACGCAACAAACCGAGGCACAACAAACTCATAATTACGGATTCACCTATCAGCATGTCTTTGGGATGCAGGGGAGAAATGAAGACACCTGAGAAAATCCACTTGGGCAGAAGAAAAACAGACATAAGTTCAGCAAATTAGTACACAACATGTCATGCCTTTATCCTAGCTGGCGCTGAACAGACTGAACTCATTTTATACTGCTAGAGGTTTATAGAGCACGTTAACATTGAATTATTAACTAAAGAGAAGTATTGCAGAGCATGTAGTAGCAAAGACCCCCATATCTCAGATCAGGCTCATTTAGAAGTGCATTTTATACAGAGAACATTTTTATTTTACTTTCTGTTTACTGTTTTTACAAACTGCATCACAGAGATTCTGCTGATTTCCCCAACTAATAACCTGATCCCTTCTGCAAGGTTATAGCTAGGTATCACCAGGCAGCTGGAGGAGTTATATTTTAAGCGCTGTCATTTTCTTTGTTAGCTTTCTCATTCCCATCCTGTATGAGTTTAGAGAGGACCACACTTACCTTATGAAAAAGGTTGCATGCGAGACATCACTTCTGCACTTTGTTATGTCTTAATATGTAATGTAAGTATTGTTGGCATAGCTGCATGAAATTCTTTATACATCACAAAATATGAACTTGAAAATAAACACAATTCCCCCAAGCACAGGACATTAGAATCAGCTAAAAGTGAAATATCCTGCTTCAAAACATGTGGCATACATTCACCAGTCATCATTTTGGGATAACCTGCGTACCTGATATAAACTGTACCAAGTAATGATCGCTCCTTTTCATGTTTTTTCATGAAGTGCATCTTCTGACCAGCCTCAAAGCTAGACACATGAATAAGAACAGTGTCTTACTTTTAAAGAAGACAACACAGAAAGGTTAGACATAAAATCATTTCACTATAAAATTAAAATTAAAATATGTACACCCAGTGAATTTTTAAAAAATATTTATTTGAAGTTATGGTCAAAGAAGCCTGATTGATGAATATTCATTAAGTGGTCTGTGGCTTAGAGTTTCTCAACACTTTCAACACACTGTTTCTTCCCATAGGACAGCGATCGATCAGTCACAGCTGGATCTGTATGTATTTCCAGGTACTGAAATGGTTAAGGTTTCAGAATGCTACCTTAAACATTCTGACAATGTCAGTCTGTTTTGAATAAATCATAACTGACCAGGTTTTTTTCTTGCAGAAGTCAGATGTCACATTTTTTGACATGCACACACCCTCCCTCCCACACTTGGTGCCAAAATAAGGCCTGCTGAGTCTGGTAGTATCAGTAACTTCTGAAAACAAATGGATTCTTCATCATTTTATTAAAAGAAATGAAACGGCTGTGAGAAAATATGCTGTCATCATGAAAATGAAAACCTTCTTCAAATGTGATATGGATAAGAGAGAGAAATTAGAAGAAAGCAAAAAGACAGTATTAAGCACTGCAGCGTTCCAATCCGTATATGTGCTGAACTAACTGCATTAGACTGTGTCAAGAAACAGAGGTTTTGTATCCCATTTACGAGGCACATAAGCATTTCAGTGTCAGTGATTTCTGCTTGGAGTACTTGCCTATACCTGTCTTCTGTGATACAGTACAGAGAAGTTAGGTAAGACCCCAGAATGTAGCTACGAGGACATGGCTGACTCCCTCAGCAGTGCAGAATCTTCAGGAAGGCCTTGCGGAACTCTACATTGAAGGTGGTGTAGATGATGGGGTTGACAGCACTGTTCACATAACCTAGCCAGGTGACGGTACTGTAAAGCTCTGCAGAGATGTCACATTTCAGGCAGTGGACCCTCAGGATGTGTGTGATGAAGAACGGCAACCAGCAGATGATGAAAACCCCTGCAAAACACAACAGACATGCACACAGTAATGGAGCCATTTGGTTAGAGAAAGCAGAATAACCATGCAAGGGGTGTGATATGCATCATAGACTCCAGTCTGATTGCCAGCCACAGTTTATCGAAATATTTTAATTAATTTTTAAGCTGGATATTAAAGTAAGAAATCACACAGGAAAGATAGGTATTTACTTACCTAAAAGCTTAAAATACCTAACTATGATTCCAACACATAGCTTGTTTGCACTGAGAATTGGGGGCTGGATATTACTGCTTCTGTCATTTGATCATTTCAGGTTGGAACTGAAGAGAAGGAGTTAGGTGGGTAGAAGATTTATCCCTGCAGTGTTGCAGTGATATAAAGGCATTGTACCAAGACCAATCAGCTATACCAGTAAGTTTGCTTCATGGTAAATTGTATTATCAGAGGAAATTTCACACTGCTGTATTTATGGTCTGGTCCCTTGTTTGTAGCTACTATACCATGAGAAAAAAAAAACAAACATCAGGACTGTGTTTCAGAGAGTCAAAAAGATGTTGCTCTCATTTCTCCAACACTGAAGATGAGACAGTACTCTATTTTACCTTATCAGATACTTTACTGCTTCTAGAATGTCTTTATTGCATTTTCTTGCTTATAGCATACATGCCTTCACCCTCTCTGTTTCCTTGTATCCCTTCTGGTACAGATACTACAAATGTTTTTGTTGTCCCTATTTAGACAGCTTCTGTTCTCAATATTTTAACAAATATATGATCTCTGGAATGATGCAGTGTACTTCAGAGAAGGTAATTTACCTAATTTAAGGAGCAAGTGAATCAGATATGCTCCTCCCAATCTAAATTAACAATAAATGAATAAACATAATAAATGAATAAATAAAAATAAAAGTCTCTGTTCTCTGATATAGCTTTCCTAATGTAAGGACCATGCCAGGTCCATTTATTCCAATCTATATTTCTTCAGGAGCAAAAAAAAAAAAAACAATTGCTACAGTTTATGCCACACCTGGAGGGCTAAAGTTTTTCAGTTTAGACCACAAATGCAATACTGGCATTCATTTCTAAATACCAGTAGTATACTGAAGACCCTCATTTGCCCCCTAACACTTTGTGCCCATGGCATCTGCCCCCTATGCCCCACACAATTTATACTTTTGCTTCACTGAAGTAATTTTATGTGGACATAGAATGCACTGTGTAGTGAGAAAAATGTTTATTGTAGAGGGAGGAAACTGTGATTTTCTGATTTTGATACTGTTACATATTCCATAAGATCCAAACACCTTAAAATGATTTAGCAGTTATACTTAGCCTGCCTCCTTCCCCCTATATGAGGCATGTTGATTTTTATCATTCTGTTATTTAGTTTCTGTGCACACAAACTAGTATTTCTATGTTTATATAATAATTACTATGTAAAATAGCACATGCAGTAAATGCAAAAAAACCCCACTTAATGACACTAGTGAGTCAACAGAAGTCGTTACTGGGGTTCTGCTTTTATTATTGCTTACATATGTCATGATATATATGGCATCAGTATTGTACTGTAAGCATACATTAATCTGCTTGCAATCAGCAAGCAAAGGAGAGTAGTACTACTGGAATTTAATTCATCCTAAAGTATTGGTGAGTAACCAAGACAATACAGATGTATAGACTGTATTTTATATAGCATATATCATGGACAAAGTAGGTTAAAAATAATCCAACCAAGTTGCAGTAGCATAGGCAACCATGAAACATAGGTGTGCCAAACTCACGTAAAAAGTATTAAAACACAGTCCTTTATTTGTGCACAGAGGTAAACGCTTTCACAATCGCTTCATCAGACCATAAAAACCCTGCATTATACAATTCCTTATATACCCACCATGCAAATCACTTATGCAATAATTCAATAAAGAACTTAAAGGCAAAGTATACATCTAAACTTCATGTTGTTTGTAGCCTCTCTATCAATAGAGCCCTCTTAAAACATAGAGTACATATGTATAAAAACACATAAAATTGTCTAAACACACATCACTTTAGGCATAAAAATGCTTATAAGAGCAGATACTATAAGACTAACATGAAACCACTAACTAACCATATAAAAATATCTACCTTATACCTAGCTAATAAATGTTATGACATAGTTTCACTAAAGGCTATCCAAAAAATGTATAAATTAAACATGTATGAATAAATAAAACATGTATAGATGAAATTGTAGAAACACAATAAAACAGTCGGGGAAAAAATCACAGTATATTGAGGCTAAATATCCTATAACATATTCTGACACTAGAGTCTACACCAACCATATATAGAATCAGAAACAACAACTTAATAGTCATGCATTTATACTACATGGATAACCATAATAATAATGGGTCTAAACCATACCCAATGATGGAATATAATAAATGGCATAAAGTCAAAAGAGATCAACATCATATTAAAAATGTCCAATAGGTGTAAACAAATGTCTCAAATAGCAGCTGTCATGCGACCAAGGAACAGGTGAGATAAACAAAGCTATAAATATATAAGTAAGTTGGAACAGTAGAAATTATAGACATAGTCACATAACATGGTAATATAAATATACATACACACATAACCAAAATCCATTGAATTATAATACCTGCATTTAACAACCATTCTTCTGGACTTCAAGATGGGTTTGAGGGAGGCTCTTTCATTGAGGCCTCTACCTCTGTCTGCTCTAAGTCTCAAGATCCAATTCATTTCCCTCCTCTCAGTGCCATTCCTCATATCACCCTCCCGGTTAATCGGTATGATTATATCTATAACCATAAAATGGCATGTATGCTCCTCCCCCATAGCTGAGACATGTTTGGCTAGAGCATTGTTAGGTGAGTTTATCCTAATAGCAAACAGATGTTCCCTTATTCTATTCCGGAACATCCTATTCGTTTTCCCAATATAGAATGAAGCACATAACTTACACTCCACCAAATAAACAACATGCGAAGTATTGCAGTTAGCTGATACTTTGAACCTAAATTTCTGTCCGGTATCTGAATGTAAAAAGAGGCCACTGGAATTCCGGAACCTACAAAACTTGCACTGCCCACATGGTACATTGCCCATGATCTCTCCTGCTACACATCTGTTAACTTCTTCTTCTTCTTTTGGCTGCTCCCGTTAGGGGTCGCCACAGCAGATCAACTGTTTCCATTTCTTCTTGTCCTCTGCTGATTGGCATAAAATCCTTTTCAGATTAGGTTTATTCTTAAACCTAAATCGTGGTCTGTCACCCACAATAGCCCTGATATCTGGGTTGGTCATGAGAACTCGCCAATGCTTATTGATAATATCATAGATGGCCCTGTTATCAGTGGTAAAGAACATGGGAATTCTCACCCCAGTGGGTCTACAACCTTGCATACTCTCACCCTCTACTGGATCTATTTCCTCAGTAGCAAGGCATTTGTTCCATTGGGTGTTATCTGCTTCGTTTTAGGTTAAAAAATAAAAAAGATGTCTGGGTGCACAAGATCCAGGATAAAAAATGACCAATCCTGGTAGGTGCACAGGTGCCAGGGCAGGGAAACATGACAGTGTAGAATCCTGAAGACACAGAAACATTCCTACAATGGGGCTAGGCCAGACTCAGGGGGAGGATGGCCCTCCTGTTGTAGAAGGAAGTCTGCAAAAATTACAAATATTGATAGGCCAAAAAAGAGCCATGAAGATGACAGAGTGGACTATTGAGGATAAGAAAGAAATTATGTATTGTTACTATTATGCAAGAAGCCCAGAATTTCCAGACAGAAGCTATACAAAAAGATAAGAGAGAAATTAGAGGAAAGAAAAATACTACCACACAAGAAAAATTGTCAGAAGCTTCAAATAAAAAATTGTGTTTATTAATACAATAGACTTATGAAAACATTATACAGATCAAGAAACCAAGGGCCATTTAGAAAAAGAAGCACCTGAGGAAGTGCAAAAATATAAAGAACAAAATCTAGAGATTTTTGAAAGGTATAAAAATAAATCTGGACATGGGAAAGAAAGAGAGATCTGACATGGTGCAATATTTATGCAAAGGAGAAAGCCACATTAATTGATATAAAAAAGCAGCCTCAAAGATATTTAAAGAGAAATATAGGCAAAGCTATCCAGATATGGAAATTTTCACAATACAAAAAATAAGATCACAAAGAGGGAGTGCAGAACAGAAGATTAGTAGAGTAGAAGTTAAAAAATAGAAGCTGAAGTTATGAAATACCTGCAAAGTGAACAATTTAGTATAGAAAGTCTAACACAGGTTATATCACAGCATAATGGAACCACGAGTCTATCAAGTAAGGAGAAACAGGAGGAGCAGTAGATATCTGAATAAGAAATATGGACATGGGAAAGAAAGAGATTTAATATGGTACAATATTTATGCAAAGGAGAAAGTAAAATTAATCAATACAAAAAGAGCAGTACCAAAGATATTTGTAGAGAAATATAGGCAAAGGCATCTGGATATGGAAAATTTTGCAGTACAAAAAATAAGAAAACAAAGAGCAAAAGCAGAGAAGTGGATAAGTAATGGAAAAATTAAAGAAATAGAAGTTGAGGTTATGGATTACCTGCAACGTGAAGGATTTAGTGTAGAAAATTTAACTCTGATAATGTCACAGCAGGATAAAACAATGGATCCCCAAATTATGGAGAAAGCAGTGGAGCGGGAAATATCTGCTCAGTTGCCATATGAAGGTACTTTGGAGCCTTTCAAAGAAAACCAGTACAAAAGTTCAGTTGGAATTGCACAGCAAGAAAAAGAACAGGAAACTGTGGCAACTCTGATGCAGTCAATGTTGTGGAGTGATAGACCAGTGAGTTCCCATATGAAAGAGCAATGGATAACACAGGATGAAAAAGAAGAGAATCTAACACAGGAAAATGCTCTGGAACTTTCTGCGGAACATCTGCAGGAAATGGAGAACAAAGAATGTGCCTTCAGTTTAGAAGAAAAGGAGCCAAGAAAAGAGTTGCTTGATTTAATAGAGATGGACAGAAATATTAAGATTGATGAAAGAAATAGACAACAGAATGTCAATAAATACCAAAAAGTTGGAAGCTTGATAAAAGAAATAAACACAGTAATTAGGACTATTCATAGAGATTCATGCAATATAATTGAAATAAATAGGATATGTTACTGTGCAGCTAAATTAATAACAGATAGTCTTACCACAAAAACACAGGGCAGTTAAGGAAAGGAAGGGAAGAAATCAAAAGCTATCATGGAAGTATCAAATAGAGAAAACTATAAAGCAATTAAGTCAAGAAGTGTCACTGTTAGAAGAGTACAGAAAATGGAACAGATCAATAAAAATACTTAGACAGTCTTGAATTTTCTAAATAATTCTATGTCATTTATTGATATCATTTATACAGCACTGTACGTTATGTACTGAGTTTCAAGAATGTAACCACAGCATACCCTGCTGGAACATAGAAGATTAACTTGCAAAACTTAAGAATAGTTGAAGTTAAGTTGCTTTATAGCTGGGCCATAAACAAAAATATGTTATCTCTCAGTTTCAGTTCAACAGCAGACACAATGTCTAGAGCTAGAAGTGTTTCTATTGTCTTGAAAGAAAAGTAATTACTAGGTTTAAAATGTAAAGTGTTTTATTGTTTTATGACTTCCAAGATCTGACAAATATCTGAGGGATATGTATTTTTAATACAGAGATGTTAAAATTCTATTAGTTTCTATTTTAGCCTGGGAACGGAAGTCAGGTGACAAAAAGTGATGTCATCCAGGCTAACCCATTAGTAAAATGTGATATTGATTTAAGAACTCTCTTAGAGAGAGAGAGAGAGAGAGAGAGAGAGAGACTGTGCATTTTGTATTTTGTCTTGGGCCTAGCAAGAACATCCACTCCTCCTCCTCCTTCTCATCATCATCATCATCTGCACTTGATCTGTAAGTAACATGTAGGGCATAGTATCTCTTTTAGATATTGATATGAGTATAGTAAAGATTAGTTATTTCCTGTGATTTTGAACTCTGAAGTTAGTGTTGATTGACTGAGTATTGTCTTGTTCTTTTATTATTTATTATTAAATATATTTAAACCTATCTTTGGGCTAATATTTATGAGACATATTTAAGCTCTTAGACTATTTGCATATGTATTTGGTGACACTGTACAGGTAACACCTAATAGCCTGGCGCTTGGTTAGGACTACCATTTGGATTAATAGTATCCTTACATGGTACAATTGGACACCCTTTGGTAAAGGCCTTAGAGTAGCTGATAAAGACTTGGCTGGTGGCAGCTGGAACTACCTTATAGTCTGGACAGAAGTGGGCATAGCTAGTAAACCTGTGGTAGCCTTCCCCAGAGGTGTGTGTGTGTGTGTGTGTGTGTGTGTGTGTGTGTGTGTGTGTGTGTGTGTGTGTGTGTGTGTGTGTGTGTAAAACAAATCTCAAAGTGTGTGTGTGTGTGTGTGTGTGTGTGTGTGTGTGTGTCAGCTACATGGGCAGGAACACGAAGCACTGGTTGGACAGAGAGGGTGCTGCAGGTCTTAGCTTGGCCACTTGGCTGAAATCACAACCCTATAGCTGTGCCAGTGAGGAGTCTTACTGGGGATCTGGAGAAAGAGGGAGAAACTAGGACCAGACTGACTGTGATCTCTGTGTGCTCTTAAGGGAAATTGTACTTTACTGTGTGTGTACTTGTCATCCTCTCAATGTGTATGTCCCCTAGCTGTTGCCACTGGTGAGGATTGAGGCTCCTTGACTACTGAGCTAGTGCAGGGATGTCACATATTAATTGGTTGGCAGTGATGGGATATCCACATCACATATTAATTGATGACAGTGGTGAGATAGCCACGTCACATATTAATTGGCTTCGAGTGGTGTGGATATTGAATTCCTGTAGCCTGTGTACAGTGTTCACTGAAGGTGTTTGTACTGTCAATCAGCCACGCAGTGAACATTAACAGTTTCATATCACAATGTTTTTATTTTTTTTTGTTAGCTTAGCTAGTCAGGGAGAGTAGGCAAGCCTGTCAACAGAGGAGTATGGGAATCTGACAAAGATCCAGTTAGCTGAGATGTACCAGGCCAAAGGACTGGTGCATGGCAACATGAGTAATGCAGAAATTATTGCACCTTTGGGCACAGCTGCATCGCAGACCTATGATCAGGGGGACAACCATGCTGGCCTTGGAGATGGACAAATCTCAGAAAATGGACAGCTCAATCTTTCCACAGAGGACTTAAAAATCTGTCTGGAGTTAAAGACACTTGAGCTGGAGGCCATGCATTTGGAAATAGAAGCAGCAGAGAGACTGAGGAAATAGAAGCAGCAGAGAGACTGAGACATCTAGAGGCTGGGGAAAATGAGAAAATGCGATGTCTAGAGGCTGAGGAAAATGAGAAACTGCGATGCCTAGAGGCTGAGGAGAAGAAGAGGCAGAGACAACATGAAAAGGAGATGCTGACTCTTCATCAGAGTCATGGAGGTAATGGGGAAGGGAGTAACAGAACCCCCAGAAGCAACAAAGGTCAGTAAATTTCTTCCACAATTTACAGAGGGGGAAAATTCTGATAGTTTCATTCCTATGTTTGAGAGGGTATGTAAACAGTATAATGTTGACCAAGGGATCTGGGTACGGACTCCATGGTAAAGCTGTAACTGCTATTTCTAAATTGTCTGATACTAATTGCTTAAATTATAATATTGTAAAGAACTGTCTTTTAGAATGTTTTAAGTTAACACCTGAAGTTTATAGGAAAAAGTTTCAAGAGCATAGGCGCAAGGCAGATGAAAGTGTGTGAATATGTTGCTGAACTAAGCACTTATTTTCAATGGTGGGTGAGTGGATGTCAGGTCACCATTTCTGAAGGGATGGCAGACCTTTTGGTGAGGGAACAAGCCCTTAGAACTTTGGCTGAGGACATGACAATCTGGTTAGCTGATAGACAATGCAATGCTGCCGATGAGTTGGGGAAGAAGGGAGATCTATACCTAGCAAGCAAGGCATCACTGCACAGGAAAGGGACACCTAGTGCTGCTCATAGGTCTAAGAGAACCCATGGTGGGCAGCCCAAACTGCCCCAACAGAGTTCACCAGTAGCAGGGGAAGCCACTAGTCCAGGTACACATCCAGGGCCAAGGGTTAAATGTTTTAAATGCAACTAGTGAGGCCATGTAGCATATAGATGTCCACAGAGGCAAAGTAGGGAACAAAAGGTGGGAGAGCCAGTAAGTGGGAATGACAGAATGCCAGCAGTAAGTTGTGTCGAGACAACAAGGGTACCAAACTACCACAAGAGGTTATATCCTATCTTAGTAAATGGGAAAGAGGCCATTGCTAAGAGAGACACAGCCTCTGACCTAACCATTGTGAAGCCTGCAATGGTTACAGAGGAGCACTACTTGCTTGGGCAGTCTACTTCAGTCAGAGCTTTAGGAGGGACCCCATTCCAAATACCTTTGGCTAGGATTTACCTTGACTGGGAGGGTGGAAAATGAAGCCAGCAAGTAGGTGTGTTGCAGATGTCCCTGCAGATGTCCTGTTAGGGAATGATTTTGATAATGCAATACCGTGTGTGCAAGCAGTTGCATGCAGTCAGGCTTGGAAACAAGCATGTGGGTCTGGTAGCCTGGGGGAGACCCAGACAGGCCACACACTTACAGCCAGGACTGGTGAGGTGGTTACTTCAGGGAGGGAGCTACCCTGTAGCAGTGAGACTGAAGGTGTGCCACAGCTGCTTGTGGGTACTGATGTTCCCTTGGACAGAGTGACTGCATGGGCAGAGGTGAGTAGTAGTACCCAGGCTGACAGTGAGGCACCGCTGTCAGAGGATACCAGACTTGCTGTGCAAGGGGAGCTGGGAAGGGTTACTAAGAGAGAGTTGACACAGACTCAGTTCTCAGACCCTATATTACAAGGCCTGAGGGAGGTAGCTAGTGAGGCACCTGATTCTCAAGGGAAGGGGGAATCTGTATACTGGGACAAAGGGTTACTTTATAGAGAGTGGACCCCTGAGGGAGGACTACATGGTGAGAGAATACAGCAGTTGGTAGTCCCAGAGCCTACCATCTGGCACTTCTGGCCATAGTCCATGATACTCCCTTTGCAGGTCATATGGGCATAAAACATACAAAGAGACGTATTTTGCAGAACTTTTATTGGCCAGGGATTTCCAGACATGTAACAGGGTACTGCAGGACCTGTGAGCAGTGCCAACAGGTAGGCAAGGCAGGAGACAAGGTGAAAGCTCTTTTGATGCCTTTGCCTGTGATTGAGGAGCCATTTCAGAGGGTAACTGTGGATAGTGTGGGCCGTCTGAGTACCCCAAGTTCCACAGGGAAAAAGTATATCCTAGTGGTAGTAGATTATGCTACCAGATACCCCGAAGTGGTGGCTCTGTCCTCCATTGAGGCAGAAAAGGTGGCAAATGCTTTGTTAGAAATTTTCAGCAGGGTAGGTTTCCCAAAAGAAATACTGACTGACAGATGTGACAGTTTCATGTCAGATCTGCTGGCTTGTCTGTGGAACTACTATGGTGTGAAGCACCTAAGGACCACCCACTACCATCCTCAGACTAATGATCTTGTTGAGATGTTAAATTCTGCACTCAAGTGCATGCTATGGGCATTTGTAGACCAGTTTAAGAGGGAGGTGGGACTAATATTTGCCCCATCTGTTGTTTGCTTATAGAGAGTTTGCCCAGGAAGCCACAGTTTTTTCACCTTTTGAATTGTTGCACGGGCATAGGATGAGGGGACCTCTAGATTTGATTCGAGATGAGTGAGAGAGTGAGTGTGAATTTCACAAGGATTCTGTTGTGGCATCTGTCCTAAACCTCAGGACAAGGCTCAGGGAACTCATGGGCTTGGCCCATGTCAACCTGACAGAAGCCCAACAGCAGAAAAAGGTCTGGTGTGACAGGAATGCTCGAGCTAGAGAGTATGCTGTAGGGCAGCAGGTAATGGCTCTCATTCCTGTCAGACACATCCAGTTGCAGTCAGCTTGGGAGGGACCCTACAAGGTAGTAAAGAAGGTCAGTGATGTTAACTACATGGTAGAACTGCTAGGCAGGAGGCAGGGGCACAAATTGTACCATGTTAACATTTTGAAACCTTACCATGATAAGGAGGCCTTTGTGCTGAGTATTTGCTGTGGATGGCAGGAGGTGTCTGAGTGGGATCTGGTGACTGATCTCCTCAGTGAGGCTTGGACTGACTTCTCAGTTGAAAGAGTAGCAATGTCCCAGTAGCTATTCCCCTACCCAGGTTTGAGAAAGCCAAGCAGTGTTACAAGAGTTTGGGAACATGTTCACTGGAAAACCAGGATGCACCAACCTGGTGCAGCACCATGTGGATACAGGACCCCAAAGGCCTATTAAGCAGGCCCCTTATACAGTGCCTTAGAGAGTCAAACAGACTCTGAGGGAGGAGATACAGGCATTGTTGGAACTAGGGGTAATTCAGGAGTCCAGCAGTCTCTGGGCCTCCCCAGTGGTGCTGGAACCAAAGAAGGATTGCAGCACTGGGTTCTGTGTGGACTATAGGAAATTAAATAGTCACACAGATTCAGATGCTTACCCCATGCCTAGGACAAATGAAGCCGTAGAGCAGCTGGGTGAGGCTAAGTATCTTACCACTATTGATCTTACCAAGGGTTGCTGGCAGTTGCCCTTGACTCCCTGTGCGAGAGAGAGGTCAGCCTTTGTGACTTCTTTTGGCTTGTATGAGTTCATGAAGATTCCCTTTGAGATGAAAATGCCCCAGTGACTTTACAGAGACTGGTAGATTGTATCCTAGCAGGAGCAGGAGATTTTGCCCATACTTACCTAGATGATATTGCCATCTATAGCCATTCCTGGCAAGAGTACCTTCAGCATGTCAGGGAGATGCTGGTCAGACTACAAAGGGCAGGGTTGACAATTAAGCCCAGCAAATGTCAGGTGGGTATGGAAGAGGTCACCTATCTGGGACATAGAGTGGGGAGTGGTAAGATCAGGCCAGATCCTCCCAAAGTAGAAGCCATTCAGGCATGGCCTGCCCCTGTTATCAAAAAGCAGGTGAGGACATTCTTAGGGACAGCGGGGTAATACAGAACGTTTGTCACCAATTATAGTACCATAGCTGCTCCCCCTCACAGACTTGACAAGGAAAAACAAGCCAGATAAGGTAATGTGGACCCCAGCATGTGAGCAGGCATTGCAGAAGCTTAAATAAGTTTTGGGAGGAGCCCCCTGTGTTAGCCAGTCCAGATTACAGCAAAGAATTTGTTGTGCAGTTGGATGTTTCAAACCATGAGGTAGGGGCTGTACTCAGCCAGATCTCGTCAGAGGGAGAATATCACCCAGTGGTATATCTCAGTCATAAGGCTCCAACCCAGGGAGGAATGCTATGTGGCTGTAGAAAAGGAATGTCTAGCTACAGTGTGGGCACTGCAGAAACTTCACCCTTATCTGTATGCAAGGAAATTCACTGTAGTTACAGACCACTATCCCTTAATATGGCTATATCGAGCCAGCCAGCAAAATGCCAAGTTACAAAGTTGGAGCCTAGGGTTGCAAGCATATGATATGACAGTGCAGCCCAGCAGTGGGGTTATCAACACCAACACAGATTTGCTGTCAAGACAGGGAATGGGGTAAGTTATTCTCAGATATGGTCAACTCTCTCAAGCAACATTTCTCAAGGGTCACTTGAAAAACTAGCTTGAGTTTTTTTTTGGGGGGGGGTGTCATGCTGCCAGCTGAGCTATCTGGAATTTTGTAAATAATTCTATGTTATTTGTGAATATTGATATGATTTATACAGAACTGTATGTTATGTACAGAGCTTCAAGAATGTAACTACAGCATACCCTGCTGGAACATAGAAGATTAACTTGCAAAACTTAAGAATAGTTGCGGTTAAGTTACTTTATAGCTGGGCCATAAACAAAAGATGTTATCTCTCAGTTTCAGTTCAGTAGCAGACACAATGTCTACCGATAGAAGTTTTTTCTATTGTCTTGAAGGAAAAGTAATTACTAGGTTTGAAATGTAAAGTGTTTTATTCTTTTACGACTTCCAAGATCTGGCAATCATTTGGGAGAGATGTATTTTTAACACACTGATGTTAAAATTTTATTAGTTTCTGTTTTAGCCTGGGAACTGAAGTCAGATTACAAAAAAATGATGTCATCCAAGCTAACCCAACAGTAAAATGTGATATTGATTTAAGAACTCTCTCAGAGAGAGACAGGCTGTGCATTTTCTATTTTGTCTTAGATCTAACAAGAACATTCACTCAGCATCATCATCATCATCTGCACTTGCTCTGAAAGTAAGATTTAGGGCATAGTATCTCTTTTAGATATTGACAGGAATATAGTAAAGAAAATGTACTCATAAATATAAAGGAAAAGTACAAAACATGCAATTCACAGATGATCCAAAAAAAGTTTTGTAGAGAATTGGGAAACAAGGTAAAAGGAATTGAAACACCACCAAAAAAAGAAGAAATAGATACATTTTAGAGAAATATCTATGAATATACAATGGAATATAACAAAGATGCTGAATTAAAAGAAGAAGTAAAAGAAAGAATAAGAAGTATAAATGTACAGGATATGAAATGGGATGAAATAATAGCAAAAAAGATTGAAACAGTTAAGAAACGCTCCTGAATGGAAAATCCCAGGCTCAGATGCAATACCTAACTTCTGGCTAAAAGTATTAGCATCTTTACATGAAGATTTATCCATGCGTAAGAACTATTTATATGCGTACGCCAGACATCAACCTGGTTAACAACAGGAAAGACAATACTCCTACTTAAGAGTGAACCTGCAAGCTATCGTAAAAACTGTAGACCAGTAACTTGCTTTCTGATGACGTATAAACTATACACTGGAACTGATACCAATAGAGTTTATAGTTATTTAGAAGAAAACTCAATCATGGCAATAAAACAAAAGGGTAAAAAATGAAAGTCATATGGAACAAATGATCATTTGCTGTTAAAGTCATAATGGAGAACTGTATAAAGGGGAAGAATCTAAGTATGGCATGGATAGACTACAAAAAAGCGTTTGACAGTATTCCACATTCATTGATAAAACAGTGCTTAAAAAAGTATAAGATACACCCTACACTGATAGATTACATAACAGTAACCATGAAACAATGGCAAACCACTTTGCAGTTAAGCAATGATAAAGGAGAAATTATTATTTCAGGGATAAAAATTCAAAGGGGCATATTCCAGGGTGACTCTCTGTCACCGCTGCTCTTTTGTCTTGCCTTTAATCCATTAAGCTGTCTACTTAACAGATTAGGTCATGGCTACAATTTGGCTCCCAGAAAACAACAAAGTGTAAAGACTTCTCATTTTCTTTCTGTGGATGATTTAAAACTGTATAGTTTATCAGAAGAGGAACTGAAAGGACAACTTTTTCAGATGGTATAAGATTGTCATTTGGTCTTGATAAATGTGCAAAAGCAACCTTTAAAGTAGGAAAGCTGCAGCACCAAGAAAACATCAGCCTGGGACAGAAAAATTATATAAAAGAACTTGAGCAAGAGGGAGTGTATAAATATTTGGGAATTGATGAATAATTCACAATAAACCATGTACAAATGTGAATAAAACATAGTAAGGAATATTTTAGAAGACTAAAATTAATACTGAAAACAGCACTGACATCTAGGAACAAAGCCCAATATGTACTTCCTGTCCTAACTTACAGTTTTGTAGTGACTGACTGGCCTCAAAAGGCATTGATCGGTTGGACAGGAAAACAAGAAGGATGTTTCATGCTCATCAAATTATTTTTAAAAATCAGTGTATATGAAGACTATATAGTCTCTGTTTTGAAGGAGGCATGGGCCTCCTCAAAATGATTATATGTATAGATTTGCAATCATAAGACTGCATACATTTCAGCTGATCTCACAAGACCCAAACATAGTGAAAGTTTTAAAGCTTGAGGAGAATGTCTAAGATGACTTCCTTGCTTAGTTTAGCATACTGGTGTCAAGCGGGAATGGAAATCAAACCAGAAGTAGATAAAAATCAGGCAGCAACTGAATGTGCAAAAGACAAAATAATATGAATGAAAGATCAGATGAGAATGCAAGAAATGTGGAAAATGCATAAATATAGTTGCAAGTACAGAAAACTCTTGTTCCAATGTTCTTCTTTTTCAAATTCCTTCTTGTTTCATGTTTCCTAGGATTGCACTTACCCCCCTCCCCCTTGAACTTACAGTGGGAATCCCACCTAAACATTTTCTTATACTTGGGTCACATGTAGGGTGGGAAGGCAAAACTGCAATCAGACATATGCCATTTTCACCATGGTATTGGCTAAATAGGGTTTTGCTTAAGCATGTCATTTTGTGACTTTTTATTGAATTGAAAAAGGCATTCTATCCAAAACAATAAACTATCTAATTTGTTGGACTATATTTGAAAGAGGGAGGGATATATTCCAGAATATGGTATAGAATGGAAAAAGGGGTCTATATTATAAGCACAAAGGTGTACTTACCCAAATACGTAAATGTTGACATGTCTTCCTCGAACCACGAAAACATCGATCGTCCTGAAGAGTGAAATCTGAAACGTCGAATCGTCGTGGTTGGCCCTTCTGCGGTATAGTTCGGTAAGGTAATTGTGCGATAGTTACAGACCTTAGGGTTAGGGTGCGGGTTAAGGTAGATGGCAATGTATGTGAGATTTAGTGTATGGTTAGAAGTAGGGTTTTGTTAAGTGTATGTGTGTGGATTATTTAGTTTGTTTGGGTATAGCTTCTTAAGGTGTGTGCGATAGTTACGGACCTTAGGGCTAGGGTGCGGGTTAAGGTAAGTGCATACATGGTGGTATATGCAAGATTTAGTGTAGGGTTAGAAGTAGGGTTTTGGTTAGTGTATGTATGTGGTTTATTTAGTTTGTTTGGGTAGGTAGTATGTAGCGGGCGGTGGGGTGGGACAACTATGATGGTTCGAGTTTTTGAATTTCACGGTTTAGGGCATTCGGTGTATTCGCAGTTCGCGGAATATGTTTCATTGTTTTAGTATTCAGTTAATAGGGCTTTCGTGCTTATAATATAGATGCTGTAAAAAGTCCTGCCCTTACATGAAGGGATAAAAAACCCTGCCCTAGCCAGGCAACTTGAAGCAAGCTAAGAAAAATCTAATTCTTGCAACTTAAACTGGTGCTGCATTCCTGTTCAAAGTCAAATGTTTAAATCAACTCATCAGTATTTAATAGTTGCTTTTTTGTGAGGGTATGGAGTCAGTCAAATAAATCTGAGCATTGGCATAACATCCCATGTATCTTTGCTAAGCTGTTTTTTTCAGTGTCATGCATAGTTGCTCTTCCACAAATCCACAGTCTTTGTCATATGGGTGTCATGGGTTTCATTGCAGTTGATTTTATTACGTCTTGGATCTTGGAGCCTCATTCACTGTAATCCAGCTCATCAAATGTTATAAATAGGAAAAGAAGGGACACTTTCCCCCATTGGGAACCCACGTTAAAGCCTGTCCTTCAGGTTTACTGAGTTAAGTTTCTCTGAAACAGTGTCAATGGAGTGAGACACAATGAAATGTGCCTCAGTTAATCCTTACACACACACACACACACACACACACACACACACACACACACACACACACACACACACACACACACACACACACACACACACACCACATATCTTGTGTATTCAAATGAGACACTGAGGCTGGGTATGTGTTCAAGTCATTTATTATACATACATACACACATCAAGAGCTATAACTTGTACATATATTTTGTAGTTTATATGCTTACTAACAGACTTGTTACTTCTAACACACACACACACACACACACACACACACACACACACACACACACACACACACACACACACACACACAAGTGCATCCCCATTCAAGCTTACATTCACACTGACTGACTACACAAAATGGCACTGATCTCACACTTGCTCAGTAACTTCACATTTTCTAGCTACAGGAGCTGACTGGGTTCAGTATACGCACAGATTTACATCCTCCCTCTTTAATTTTGTTCAACATTGCAAAATACAAGAACAAAGGCATATTTAAGAGCTAGGCATTATTTTAACATTTCAACAAAACATAACTGATTTCAAGTCCAAGTTGCTGCGTATTTAGGATTAGGTTTGCAAATTCTACCCAATCAAGTTACATAGAAATTCTGACTGGTTTTAGCAACAGAGTCAATATCTGGGGACTCATTCAATACTAGATCATCTGGGTTTACATCAGAGTTGTTTGAAGAAAGCACACTCTCCTTTTAAATTTGAACGGTTGACAAGTCACTCTGGAAATCAGAGTCACTGGCACAGGCAATCTGCTGTGACACTGGTTCTGAGACAGGTAACACATGTCTACGATTACTTCAGATTGTATGATGTAAGATCTCGCCTCCTCACAAATGTCTTTCATGTCTCCTACATGATCATAACCATTGGATGTTTGCATTCTCACAACTTCTCCTTGTAACAATGGTCAAAGGGATTTACTGGTCTTATCATAGTACAACTTTTGTGACTGATGTTTTCTCAAAAGTTGAGCCTTGACCACTCTGTTATTCTTTGTGTTTGGTACTAACAATTGTTTGCTGATTGGAAGAGTTGTTTGTATTTGTTTGGACATCAGTCTTTGAGCAGGTAAACCAAGCACGTTATCTCAAGGAATGTTTCTGAGACTGAGTTAGTTAAGGAAAACATCGGCACCATCTCTTTTGGATTTCGCCAGAAAATACATTGCACTACAAACTGCACGTTCAGCTAAACCTTTCGCTTGTGGATACTCAGGACTACTGGTAATATGAACATGACTCAGCAAATTTCTTGAACTGCTGAGTAGTAAACTGTGCACCATTGTCAGACGTGACTTTGTGTGGACTACCATGGATAGAAAAATGTCTCTTCAACTTTGTAATGACAGTGCTGGATGTTAAGTCAGGAAGTAGGTCAATGTCAAACCAATTTGAGTAAGAGTCTACTAACACCAAGTAATGCCAACCATTCCATTCGAAAATATCTACAGCAACTGTCGACCGTGGTTAGGTAATTCAGGAATTTGGTGTAGCTGAAGTGGTTCTTTTTGTTAATGCAGTTTGGGGCTGTTGCAAACTGAACATGCTAGAGTTTCCTTCTGTATATCTTTACACACAGAAGGCCAAAATACAATCCCTCTTGCCCTTCCTTTGGTTGAATCAGTACCTGGGTGTCCAGAATGCAAAATGTTGATATATTCCTGCTGCAATGCTTTTCAAATTACCATTTTTGGACCTTAAGTGATGAATCCAGCTTCCATCAAGAGTTCATCTCTATAAGGAAAATACTGCTAAATGTCAAGAGGCAAACTGATTTGTTGTCTTGGCTATCCCTGACTGATAATGTTTTTCAGCTTCTGTATAATTGGCCATGTAATTTCTGAGTTCATTAAGCTGTGATGATGAAAAATTTCTGACTTCAGTGACTTCAAAGTCTGCTGTTTCATTTTCATGCTGCTCTGTCGTTTATCTGGGTGTGCGTGACAAAGCATCAACAAGGTACAAGTATTTGCCCTTTTTGTAAACAATATTGAAATTGGACTTTTGTAATTTTAACATCATGTGTTGCAATCAAGCTGGGGCTGTATGTAATGGCTTTTTCAAAATTGTCATTAGTGATTGGTGACCAGTCTCTATTTGGATAGGTCTGCAATAAATATAATAATTGAACTTCGAACATGCGAACACTACTGCTAAAAGTTATTTTTCTATTTGTGCATAATGCATCTCTGTTTGAGTTAAAGTTCTTGATACATACAGTACTGCTGCACCATTTCTTTTTCATTTTAACTTTCTGCTGCACACTATCAACATTTGCACTAGTAGGCACCGCAAACACGTTTTTCTCGTTCGTAAGCACATTCGTATGTTTTTCTCTAATCTCATGTATTTGACAAATCTCAATGGATTTGCTCAATGTTAATTCACTATCTTGAAGCAAAATCTTTCTCACTGCATCATTATTAACACGACATATAAGATGGGCTTTTATCAGCCCATCTCGTAGATTACCAAATCTACATGCTTTTGCTTTATTCCTTCAGTCAGTAATGTATGCTACAATAGTTTCACCAGGCTTTTGACTTCTTGTATAAAATGTGTGCCTTTCCATTGTAATATTCATTTGAGGATTACACATTTCTCTAAATTTATATTTTAAGCAGTTACGGTCTTCCCGTGTTTCAGCCTGTATCACAATATGGCAATTCTAGCTCCCCCTAGATACATGGCAAGTGCATGCACAAATGAACGTTCCTCCTCAATGGCCTCTGAGCTAGCTAAATTGAGAAATATAAATGCTCTTGTACGTGTGTCTTTATCAGAAAATGCAGTCTGTATGAAAATATCATATTCTTGCTCAAACACTCGCCAGTTCTCAGCAATGTTATTATCAAACACCAGTGGTTCGGGTCTGCAAAATCCCTCTGTCATAACAACACATTTCTTTTAAACATAACTACAGACCTGGTACTTGTAATTTTGCTCAAGTGCACAACACTCTCTCTGAAAATGCTGAAAATTAACACTGCAAATACCTCAAACACTCCGGACACTTCAGACATTTTGAAAAGTCTTAGTTACTGTGAAAAAGTTGGACATTGTGAAAAAATGTTGACATTTTAGCCTTTTGAACATTTTAAACACTTTGGAGATTATTTCAAACACTTTAAATATTATGCCGCTATCTCAGACATTTCGTCTATCTTGGAAATTATTTTGAACACTGTGAATGCTACACCACGTTTGGAGACTGAAAATAATTTGAAACAAATTTAAGTAACTTCAAATAAATGCTGACCTGTTTGTGAGTTCACTCCTGGATATTACTCCACTTCTACTGTGTTCCTCATGGTTTGTGAGCTGCTTCAACTTTGGATCCCATTCTGACACCATGTCACATGTCTCTTGCATTCAAATGAGACTCTGAAGCTGGGTATGTATTTAAGTAATTTATTATACATAGACACATCAGGAGCTGTAACTTGTACATATACTTCTTACTTCATATGCTTACTGACTGACTTGTTACTTCTAACACACACGTACATCTCCATTCAAGGTTACATTTACACTGACTGACTACACAAAATGGCAGTGATCTTGGATGTGCTCAGTAACTTATATGCATGTGCTGTCTAGATACAGTGGCTGGCAAGGTTTAGTATACACACTGCTCTACAACACACACACACACGCACACACACACGCGCACACACATGCGCACACACACGCGCACACACACGCGTACACACACGCACACACACACACACACACATATATATATATATATATATATATATATATATATATATATATATATATATATATATTCTTTGCTCGAATCTGTGATGACTAAGTTGAGTTGTTCTTTTTGCTTCAGAAAATGCCATTATATGTGACTTAAAGCTGGGCATCCATCTTTGATGGATCACTCAGGTTGTACTATACAATATCTGCTCAAGATGTGACCATATGTTGACATCAGCATTGGGGCAAATCAGCTTTAAAGATATAAAGATATGCTAATATGAGTTCATACAAAAATGCCAGAATAAGAAATGAGACATGTAAATGAGCTTCCCATTTGTGAACTGAATACTGAATAGCAGCATAGCAGACAGTACCCTGTACAGAACAGAGTATTATGTGTACAGATGAATGCATTTTTATTGATTAGACATGTGCCATGAGCTGTCTAGGAGTGTGTAACAATGTTAATTCACCTGAGATATGTTGTCCATCTATTCACAGATCAAGCAATGGACACAATGTCATTATTCATATAGGTGGGAATTGTTATGTTTGCTACAGCACTATCAAAGACTGATATCAAAATTACATTGTCCAAATTCACTGATGACACATTTTGCTTTATGTTGATGATGTCTTCACATGGCTTTGCAGGTAAAATATGACACTTCAGTCACACATCCATGTGGTAAATCAGCTCAGAATTCTACACCCATGACTTCATATTGCCAGCATTAGCTACAGGTACACACAATTGCTAACTCTGAGCTATAGTCACACATCTGCTTCACTGCTCCTTTGCTGATGTGGTCACCACTACAGCCATTACAGATTCTAGCTGTGAAGTAGGCCTCCACCTATCCATTACAGTTTCATAACAGCCCCTGACAGGTTTACAGTATGTATGTAGACATAACATACAGCAGTGTACTTCACACTATTGGCCTGCAGGAATTTGCACATGCACTAACCAGTATTAGATTGCTGGTCTGTATGAGTGTGGCAATAGACCTGAAGAAGCACTGACAGCACTGACCTGCCTTCGATTGCTCTGCAGTTATATCTCCCATGGTTCACTGTCTGAGGCATAAATGCATGATATTTCTTGCTTGAAGGGAGTCCCAGATAACCTGCATAATAGAATGCCTCTGCGACACTCTTTTGCACACCATGGACCTTTCTGAATCCCACCTTAAGTATTTCTCCTTCATTGTACAGTAGGATAACTTGAGGTTTAGAATATTTAATTTGAAAGTGTGAAAGCATAGCACCCCATGCAGAAGTTTGGGGGCTTGCTGCCCTACAGACTTAGGTTTTAATGTTTTTTTTTTCAATTTAATATAGTTGTGTAAAAGTCTGATAAACTCAATCCCAGTTTTGGGCTTTTAAATTCAGTCTACCATTTTTCAATGTTCTTGGTTTCAATCAAACATGAGAGTGTCATTTGTATCTCATAGATGGCAGGGCACGCTCTCAGCATTTTTTAGTCACATTTGTCTGATTAAAGTAATATCCCTAAAGCTAGGTATACAGTACAGTCAACCTCCCACAAACCATACACATACACAAAAAGATGGGGATAGTCTCCAAAAGTTATATTTCATTGTACAAGTTCTGTAATTTATTTCTCTTATTAAACTGAAAACAGGATTGTCTGCAACATACATAAAACACTCAAAAGCTTAGAAAATAATTTCATGTACTTGCATGTGAATCGAATGTTATCAGTTACTCAAAAGTGTGCAATAAAAGTTGGCATAACATTTGAACTACTTAATATTTTTTTTATAGTTGCTTCATGGAAAAATATGTGAGAGAGGGTCACGA
Source organism: Protopterus annectens (assembly GCF_019279795.1). Lineage (NCBI taxonomy): Eukaryota > Metazoa > Chordata > Ceratodontiformes > Protopteridae > Protopterus > Protopterus annectens. The sequence goes on along the minus strand of NC_056741.1, from coordinate 852,736,366 downwards.
CCTTTAACAATACCTTTGAGCTGTTCATATTGTTTTGGCTGTGAGTGATGACAAATAAGTTCCTATTCATTTCAAGCGTGCTGCAGTTCTTGTCCATTCTTTTATGAGATAACTTACAGGTCCACAGTTATCAGGCAAACACCGTGATGATTACAATGAGTCTACTCTAGGTACAAAAATGCATACAATGAATTAGATGTAACTGGATGAGTTGTTGCAAAGTTTCTGAGGTATGCTCTTGGGTCCTAAAACTGAAGTTAGCAGTGAGCTCTACTAGTGCTCTTCCATGCATTGAGGAAACATACCCTTATATACCAGGCTGCACTGTTTGGTGTACTTGTACATATAGTTCATAGGCAAGTAGTGCACTAGCTGCCTTTGGGGGCTGTTTTAAGCCTAGCTAATTTATCTTTCAAAGGTGAGAATCAAACCCTGCACCTTATGTTTCTGAGGTAAACACCTCAACCATTATACCAATCCCAAATATGAGTATGTAAGATTTACTAAACATTTACACTGATGCTATGCTGCTAAACTGCAAGTAACACTTGCTTTATTACCCAAGCCAGGGTACTGTAGTAGCCAAATAGGGGGGTTGGACTGAATAGCTTACTGTCAGCGTTCTCATCCAGTAGAGAGGTTGGTTCTGTGGCTCCTTGTAAATGCCATGGGCTCTAACTTAGGTAGGAAAAGTGAGGAGGAAATGCAGGCAAACTGTCCACAGACAGTGAGCATGTGGTATTTATAGGAAGCAAACTGATGTCACTGTAATCCTTGCATATAAGGGGGGGGTTAAGGGTCAGATTTGACCATAAAGCTGTATTTTTTAAAATAAAAGCAAAACTTGGGACCCCATTTAACCCTGGAAGTTTTAAGAATTATTCTAAGACTAACTTCCTACTACTCAGTGATTCAGAACACTGCTGCTTGTGTGGAACTGTTCACAGGCATAGCTAATAGAGACAACCATGTCCACCTGAAATAAGCACAGGACAAACTAAAAAAGCAAAGCCACCCTGGTGGAATCCCATCAATAGATTATATAACAAAAGAAAGATAGAAAATCATGTCTGAAAAAGGATGGACTATGCCCAGCAAGGTAAAAACTCCCTTATCAATCTAAACAAGCATCTCAGGGGATTAGTCAAGTCTACCACTGCCAGATGCAGCCTTCCAGGCAAAGAATAATCACAAGGCATTCTTCAGCCATGTCTGCAGCCTAAAGGGCAAAAGACAACATTTAGCCAAACTAATTGTGAACAGAGCCTAAATAAAAAAGCACACTGGCTCAGTGTCAGGAGCCTACATAAAAAACACACTGGCTTGATTACCTAAATAAAAAACATACTGGCTCAATATCAGGAGCCTAAATAAAAAACACACTGGCTCAATGACCTAAATAAAAAACACAGTGGGTCAATATCAGGACCCTAAATAAAAAAAAAACATCCTGGCTCAATGTCAGTATCCTAAATAAAAAAAACACACTGGCTTAATATCAGGAACCTAAAAAAAAAAAAAAAAAAAAAAAAAAAAAAAACTAGCTCAATGTCAGGAGCCTAAATAAAAAAATAAAAAACACACTGGCTCAATGTTAGGAGCCTAAATAAAAAAACACACTGGCTCAGTATCAGGATCTTAAATAAAAAGAATGCACTGGCTCAGTGTCAAGATCCTAAATGAAAACAACACACTGGCTCAGTGTCAGGATCCTAAATGAAAAAAAAAACACTGGCTTAATATCAGGAACCTAAAAAAAAACACTAGCTCAATGTCAGGAGCCTAAATAAAAAACACACTGGCTCAATATCAGGAGCCTAAATAAAAAAAAAAAAAAAACATACTGGCTTAAAATCAGGAACCTTAAAAAAAAACACTAGCTCAATGTCAGAAGCCTAAATGAAAAACATACTGGCTCAGTGTCAGGATCCTAAATTAAAAAAAAACACACTGGCTCAATATCAGGAGCCTAAATTAAATAAAACACATTGGCTCAGTGTCAGGATCCTAAATAAAAAATAAAACACACTGACTTAATATCAGGAACCTAAAAAAAACACTAGTTCAATGTCAGGAGCCTAAATAAAAAAAAACACACAGGCTTAATATCAGGAACCTAACAAAAAAAAACTAGCTCAATGTCAGGAGCCTAAATAAAAAATCAGACTGGCTTAATTTCAGGAAGCTAAAAAAAAAAATACTAGCTGAATGTCAGGAGCTTAAATAAAAAAACACACTGGTACAATATCATGAGCCTAAATAAAAAAAAAACAAAAAACAACAAACTGGCTCAGTGTCAGGATCCTAAATAAAAAAACACTGGCTTAATATCAGGAAACTACAAAAAAAAAAAAAAAAAAAAAAAAAAAACACTAGCTCAATACCAGGAGCCTAAGTAAAAAAAAAACACACACTGGCTCAGTGTCAGGAACCTAAATAAATAAAAAAAAAACTGGCTTAATATCAGAAACCTAAAAAAAACACTAGCTCAATGTCAGGAGCCTAAATAAAAAAAATAACACTGGCTTAATATCAGGAGCCTAAAAAAATACTAGCTCAATGTCAGGAGCTTAAATAAAAAAAACAAACTGGGACAATATCAGGAGCCTAAATAAAATAACAAAATGCACTGGCTCAGTGTCAGGATCCTTAATTAAAAAAAACACACTGGTGCAGTGTCAGGATCCTAAATAAAAAAAAAGACTGGCTTAATATCAGGAACGTAAAAAAAATACTAGCTCAATGTCATGAGCTTAAATAAAAAAAACACTGGCTCAATATCAGGAGCCTAAAAAAAATAAATAACACATTGGCTCAGTGTCAGGATCCTAAATAAAACACACTGGCTTTATATCAGGAACCTAAAAAAACACTAGCTCAATGTTAGGAGCCTAAATAAAAAAAAACATACTAGTTTAATGTCAGGAACCTAAAAAAACTACCTCAGTGTCAGGAGCTTAAATAAAACACACTGGCTCAATATCAGGAGCCTAAATAAAAAAAACACACACACAGGCTCAGTGTCAGGAACCTAAATAAAAAAAAAACACTGGCTTAATATCAGGAACCTAAAAAAAACACTAGCTCGATGTCAGGAGCCTAAATAAAAAAAAAATAACACTGGCTTAATATCAGGAGCCTAAAAAAATACTAGCTCAATGTCAGGAGCTTAACTAAAAAAACAAACTGGGTCAATATCAGGAGCCTAAATAAAATAACAAAATGCACTGGCTCAGTGTCAGGATCCTGAATTAAAAAAACACACTGGTGCAGTGTCAGGATCCTAAATAAAAAAAAAGACTGGCTTAATATCAGGAACGTAAAAAAAATACTAGCTCAATGTCATGAGCTTAAATAAAAAACACACTGGCTCAATATCAGGAGCCTAAAAAAAATAAATAACACATTGGCTCAGTGTCAGGATCCTAAATAAAACACACTGGCTTTATATCAGGAACCTAAAAAAACACTAGCTCAATGTTAGGAGCCTAAATAAAAAAAAAACACTGGTTTAATGTCAGGAACCTAAAAAAAAACTACCTCAATGTCAGGATCTTAAATAAAACACACTGGCTCAATATCAGGAGCCTAAATAAAAAAAAAAAAACACTGGCTTAATATCTGGAAACAAAAAAAAAAACACTAGCTCAGTGTCAGGATCCTAAATAAAAAAAAACACACTGGCTTAATATCAGGAACCTAAAAAACACCAGCTCAATGTCAGGAGCCTAAATAAAAAAAAACACTGGCTTAATACCAGGAACCTAAAAAAAAAATACACCAGCTCAATGTCAGCAGCTTAAATAAAAAAAAATAAAAAAAAAACTGGCTTCATATCAGGAACCTAAAAAAGCTCAGTGTCAGGATCCTAAGTAAAAAAAACACACTGGCTCAATGGCAGGAGCCTATATAAAAAAAAAAAACCACTGGCTTAATATCAGGAAGCTAAAAAAATACTAGCTCAATGTCAGCAGCCTAAATAAAAAAAAACACTGGCTTAATATCAGCAACCTAAAAAAAAAAAAAAACACTAGCTCAACGTCAGGAGCCTAAGTAAAAAAAAGCACACTGGCTCAATATCAGGAGGCTAAATTAAAAAAAAAACACATTGGCTCTGTGTCAGGATCCTAAATGAAAAAAACACACTGGCTCAGTGTCAGGATCCTAAATAAAAAAAAACACACTGGCTTAATATCAGGAACCTAAAAAAATAAAATAAAAAGACACTAGCTCAATGTCAGGAGCCTAAATAAAAAACACACTGACTCAAAATCAGGAGCCTAAATAAAAAAAAAAAAACATACTGGCTCAATGTCAGGAGCCTAAATAAAAAAACTACACACCCTCCATGCCCTCCTCCTTATTTGAGAATATAAGCATTTGTGCAGTTACCACAACATGGTATAAAGTGGCAGGGAGTATTCTAGCAGTGTAAGGTTTCAGTGATTTCCATATTTTTAGACCAGTAGTTGCACAGACAAGGTCTAAAGCTGGAGGTGACTCTGTAAACCTCAGTAACAAGCATCCTTCTGTTGTGGGCAAACAGGATGATGTGCTGGAGTTCAACCACGTGCTGATCACCATAGACAAAATCTTAGCCAGCCAGCTATAGGTCACTTTCCATGTCCCAAGAAACTCACAACTTGGACCCACTGGAGACACTTACCATCCAGCCTAACACCCTACTCATGGGAGACTTTAATAACCCCTGTATAGACCGGGAATCCTACATGACCTAAAATCTACAGGCATAGAGATTCAAGGACCTTGTAAATGCAAACACTCTTGACCAGATAGTCAATACACCCACTAGAGGCTTCAACATACAGGTCCTCATGCTCACAAATATGAGAGAATACTGCACCCCCCAATTTCTAATTCTCCCTGGTAAGATCCAACCATAAAGCTGTCTGCTTTGAAATCAAAATCAACTCCATAATCCCATTAAAGCCAGTAAAAGTTAGAAACTATTCCAAGGCACATTACTTTTTAGTAAGTGATGGTTTATCAAACTTCAGTGCCCATCCAAACCACAAGAACACAGAAGCCTATGCTGAATTGCTCTAAGAAACTCTGTATGACCATGTGAGTGGCTACAGAGGGAAGCCTAGGACTAGCCCCAGAAACAAACCAACCTGGTGGCATCCCAAATTAAACACAATATAGAACAAAAGGAAATATGGCAAAAATCAGGAAGGGTAATTCCCATGATGATAAAAATTGTCTCATCAAACTAAATAGACAACTAAGAGGGCTAATTGGGTCAAGCAAAGCCAACTTTGAGGTTAAGATAGCCTCCCAGGTGAAAGTTAACCATAAGGACTTCTACAGCTGTGTCAGAAACCTCAAAGGCAGCACAAAGCAATGTGCTGATCTGGTGGTTAATGGCTGCACATTCACAGAGTTTGGCGATGTAGTGAACCTGTTAGTGGACAAATTCAGTTTCAGCTTTAGCCCCCACCCACCCACCCACAACCATCCCCCAAAAATACCCTCCAACATAACCCCCTCCAACTATAACTGGGGAGCATGTACTGGCTGCACTCACTAAAGCCAAGAACACGGTCTCAGTAGGCCCTGATAACATCCCAGGATGCCTCCTGAAAAGTCTAAAATAAATTAGTGAGGCCACCTCAACAAAGATACCAGTAAACAGTGGAGTCCCCCATGGTTCTGTGCTGGGTCCACTCCTCTTTGGTATCTACTTCTCCGGATGTCAAAGCCAATGTCAGAGGCCTCTATCTAACCAAGTGCACAGTTGACTGCAAACTGGGAACAGTCATTGAATCCCCCCAAGGTAAAAACACCCTCTAGGAAGGTCTAACACAGACAAATACTTGGTACCAAAGATATGGCTTAAATCTCAATACCAAGAAATGCATTATAGCACTTTTTGGGAAGTCTGCAACCCTGGGTAAACTACATCATCAATAAAACACCCCTACAAGTTAATTCACTAGTCAGGGGTCTAGGAACTTATGTAGTAGGAACCTAGCTTTTGACCTAGCTTTTGGCCAACATGTGTCCAAGGTAGTAAGAAAATCATTCTGTGTTGCTCAGCTTATAAGCAAGGACTTGGCATCTGAGTCAAGAGAGGCCATCATACCACCATACTTGGTCCTCATCAGACCCGTCATAGAGTATAATGCCCCCCTTCAGTATGTGCCTGACCAGACACATGCAGCAAATGGAACATCTACAAATGTTCCTTACAAAATAAGTACAGGTAGTAAACACAATATCCAATGCTGATTGCCTCAAAGCCTTGTCTCTACTTGGTATCATATGTGCCTGGCATACAAGGCATCCCCGGACCCTATTTTAATAATTCTTCTGCACATCCATAAAAGAAACAGTATCAGAAAGTACAGTTGTATAAAATTTTGCCATAACAGTATATGTCCTTCTCTTCACTGTTGCAGTATTCTTCACTAAGAGGACATCTGGCTAGTATAACAAAGCCTTAGGAAATTTAGCAGTGTAGTATATCACATGTATGCTCCCTATTCATGATGTAGGGCATAAAGGTAATGAGTGGACATATATACCTCAGAACCAAATAGCCCCAGAAGGAATACAGTCCAAGAAGAGAAGGAGGAACATGAGCATTCAGAAGGGAAAAAAAGTAAAGAAAATGGGGGGGGGGGGGGCAAGTACTGCAACAGTGAAGAGAAGGACATCTACTGTTATGGTAAGATTTTACACAATTGTACTATATCCTTCCATTTCAGAGTTGCAGTATTCTTCACTAAAGAGAGAGTACAAAAGCTCAACAGGAAGATGAGCTTTAACTGAAGAATATGCCAACCCAGCATGGAGCAATTCACAGAAATAAGACAGAACCAGAGGAATCTCCCCAGAAAGTGGATCCTGATTATCAGCAATGCACCAGAGAGGAAATCTCTTCCATTTGGACACATGCATTTTCCTGGAAGTGGCTTCCTTGTCCTCCTGCAGGACCTGAAGCACATCCTCAGAAAAAAAGGTGACTAAAAGAGTAGGTCCTCGCTGTGAACTTGTGGTGACTGCCCTTGGCTAGATGCAGAAGAAGAGGGAACCAATGCTGTATGGCCAAAAGGGAATCACCAGCAAGGTTTTGGGGGAGTCTTGCTCTATCTTGAGCAGGACCCTCGGAATGAGAAGAAAGGGATAAAAGGCATAGAGAAGCATCCCCTTCCAAGGAAAAGACAGGGCATCCACCTTCTATGCCAGAGGACTTGGGACTCTGATGCAAAAAGAGGAAGCTGTCTTTTCAGAGGGAAGGAACATAAAATCTATCTGAGGAGTACCCCACAGTTGGACAATGTCCAAAAATACATCTCTGTGAAGTATCCAATCATCAGTCTGTGTTATGGACCTGCTCAGACAGTCTGACAGAATGTTTTGTACTGAAGGAATATAAACTGCTTCAACAGTCACCTGATACTGGACAGCCAAATCCCAAACTTGAAGCGTTAGTCTGCACAGAAGGTAGAAGCATGCCTACCCTTGCTTGTTGATATACCACATCACTTTGGTATTGTCTGTAAAGATTTTGAGAGGCCCTGGAAGAAAACGAGTGTGAAAGGCCAGAAGAGCAAGAAGGAGAGCTGTCATCTCCTTGATGTTGGTATTGTGTGGCCTCTGAATAATAGGTCAAAGATTCTGACCCTTATGAGGGCCAAAAGAAGTACTGCACCCTATATCTGAGGCATCTGAAAAAAGTTCCTGAGGGGGTACCAGGGACTGGTGATTGGGGGCTGAAAAGAAAGCCCTGGGTTGAGACTCAGCTGATGAATCTACCACTGAAGTTCTTGCTTGAGGCACGGAAGAAGAGGGACTAGAAAGTCCAAAGGCTGACAGTGCTGGAGCCAGACTGCCTTTAGGAACCACTGTAGCTTTTTCATATGGAGTCTGGTTAGAGGTAGCACAGGAATGGTGGAAGCCAAGAATCCCAGAGCCCTTAGAAATTCCCTGACTGTAACTGAGACTTGAGGAAGAAGGGATTGAAAAAAGGCAATTAGAGCAAGAGTCTTGTGTGGTGGGAGGGAAGCCAACATAGGAATGGTCTGGAGCCTGCAAGTGAGAAAAACATGATCCTGAGAAGGAGTCGGGAAAGATTTTTGGAAATTTATTGTAAACCCTAGGCTTTGCAAGAGGCAAATAGCATAGTGAAGGTGCTGAAGCAAGATCTCTGGAAAGGAAGCCTGAATGAGCAGGTTGTCTAGGTAAGGAAAGAATTGTATTCTAGTCATCCTGCAAAAAGCAATCATAAGAGTGAGGCATTTAGTGAAAAACCTTGGGGCAGTAGAGAGGCCAAAGGGCAAAGAAGAGACCTGCAAAATGCAAGGAAGAAACAGAGAAAAGCAAATATTGCCTGAAACGGGGTGAATAGGGATGTGAAGATAAGCATCCTTAAGATCCAGAGAGACCAGGAAAGCCTGAGGATGAAGTAGAGGGAACAGAGTCTGGCGGGAAAGAATCCAAAAGGAAGGGATCTTCAGAAACTTGTTGAGCTGAGAGAGGTCCAGAATGGGCCTCCAGGTATCCTCTTTCCTGGGAAGCTAAAACATTCTGGAATAAAACTCCTTCCCTTCCTGGGGACTGGGAACTGCTTGGGTAGTGCTTTGAGACAAACTGTCCTGAAGCACATCTTGAAAGAAAGGCAGCTGTCCTTGAGGAGATTGGGGAATGCCTAGAAAAGGAAGAAGGGATTTACACACCATGAAATATCCCTGAGTGATGATGGACAGAACCCAAGACTCCTGAGTGATCATTAATCAACTGGGAAGGAACAGAGAAAGACGAAAAGATAAAGGGACCTGATTTAAAAAGGAGGGAAACAGATAGTCAGACAGACCCGAGCTTATCCGGAAAAGGAGGTTTCTGGATAGTAGGAGTCTGAGTAGACTTAGTAGAAGAAGCTCCTCTTGAACTCTTCTTACCTTTGTGAGGATTGTGAGAATGTCTGTGAACAAAAGCAGACTTAGAGTGATAATTCCTCTGAAATTTAGGAATAGGCAAAACAAAAATATGCTTCAATTCCTGCAAGGCCTTGCCTTTATCTTGCAGGAACTTAAAAAGCTCAGCAGCTGCAGGATCAAAGATATTTTTATTATCAAGGGAAGCATCCAACAATTTAGCCTTAATATCATAAGGCTAAGGCTGAAGGTGAAGCCAAGAGTAGTGCTGCAACACAGAACCAAAAGCAGCAGCGCTAGAAGAAATATCCGCTACATCATAATTACATTAATAGGATGCAGAGCCACTAGGGAAGAGGATCCCAACAAAGATAGGGCCAGAACCTTCCCCTCAGAGTCAGGAAGGTCAGAGACAACCTAAGAGGCCTAAGAAAGAAGAACTAAGAAGCTTAAGAAAGAAGAGCTAAGACATACCTGGTCATATGGGTCTGATAATAGGGCCAGGGTAGCAGTGGTATATACCTTTTTGCCCAACCATTCCATGGTCCTGCTGTCCTTGTCAGCATTAAGGAATCTATGCTAATTCCATTGGCAAATCCTGGAATGCCCTCCCTAACAACCTAAGGCATATGACCTCTCCTCACCAATTTAAAAAACACCTCAAAGATTTCCTAAAGTCCCAATGGCTATGCCCCTGCTCTAATCCAGACTAATAGCAATCGCCCCATACCCACCTAATTCTCTACCTATAATGAAGCTAAGCTTGATCTCCTTCTCCTAGTTTGCAACATTTCTAACCAACATGTTTAACCTGTTCAATTGCTTTATTCTTGATTGTAATAACAAACATTTAATCTCCATATGTTTACTGTTAAACTTCCTCTGACTATATCCTGTATGTTATAATAATTTGTGCATTTCTTATGTCTCTGTTTTAATTCCTCTGATTTGGAGCTTTTCTCCCCGGGCCTCTACTGAAAATGGACATATATCCAGCTAGACTAGCCCGGTCAACAAATGTAAAATAAAATAAAATAAAATAAATAAAATCTAATAGAAGGCAAGAGCTTAGAAGGTTTGCCAGAAGAGACAGACACAACAGAGGCGTCAGCAGAGGGATATTTGTAAAGGAAGTTACATTCACCAGGCACATTATAAAACCTATCAGCCTTTTTAGGGGCTGGAGGTTGGGAATCAGGAGGCTGAGAAGCAGCTGAAAAAGTGTCCAACGGGGTAGCCAGGACTAGAGAAACAGCAGAGGGCTTACAAGACTCCATCTGGAGGAGTTCATAATACCTTTTCTGGATTTCAGAAACCTACGAATGATCCCATTTTAAGAATTCCATCATACGAGAGACAATATCCCCAAAAAAAAGAGTTCCTCAAAGGGACACTCTGTGGTAATGGAATCTTCCTCATCAGAAGCAAAGTCAAATGGGGAAGGAATCTGAGAGGAGTATGCTAATGACTCTCCCCCCAAGTCTAAGTCTTCATCACAAAAATCCTGCTCCCTAGGCCTCTTAAGAGGAGTAGATGACCAAGGGGGAGCAGTGACAGAATTTCCCTGGGAAGACTTCAAGGCCACAAGTGCATTAAACAACCCCTGTGTAAAATCCTGTCATTCACACTGGAGATCTTTGGGAGCAAGGGAGATTGCTTAGTTTTCTGCTTCTTCTTCAGAGGGACATCAGCCCTAAAGACCTTGGGAGGTTCAGATCCTTGCTGACACTCAATTAATGTAGTTGGAATCTCCTCCCAAACAAGAATCTGAGGAACATCTCTCAGTCTCTCAGATATAATCAGCTGAGGTTCCCCCTTAACATCCATAATGGACATCTGTGGAGCCTCTGAGGACATGCAAATAAGCTGGATCCATGCCACCATCCAACACAGTCATGGCATAGGAATCCAACACACCAACCAGATGATCCTCTGGGCTTTTATCAGTCTTGAGAGAGACATCCGGGGGAGGCAGTACAGTAGCTGAATCCAACCTATTTTTTTATCCTTGGCAGACAGCTGACCCTTGTGACTGGATGATTCTGCCACAGCATCCTGCACCAGCAACTTAAGACATTGGTTCCCAACATACTTAGATGAAGAGGAGAGATGACTATGAAGGATCTTTAGGACAAACGCTTGGCAAATTGAGCACTTAGTATGATTGCGAGAGTGACCTAAGCAAAAAAGACAGTGCCCGTGATGGTCCTTATGCGGAATCTGCTTCCCACACTGACATTTTTCTTTCTAGATGACATGTACACTCATGAACCAGAAGAAAAAATAGATAAGAAGAAAACCCCAATGGGCACTTATCTTAAAATGGCTTGATAGCCAGCATACGTGAAGGACTGTTCAGACTGCTGATCAAAGATGGAGTTTGGACAGGCAGCAAAGAAATTCTGAAGTACGTATTTCATACATCACCATTATGCCCTATGCCATGAGCAGGTAGCTTATGTGTGATGTATGACTTCCCTAATCTCCTAAGGCTTTGGTATACTATCCGGATGTTGGGCCACCCTTGGCAGGGGATCCCTTTAGTGAAGAATACTGCAACAGTGATATGGAAAGACATCTACTAGATTAAAAAAACTAAATTTTGATTGCGACATAAATAGGACATGTTAGAGAGACAGATATGTTTTAGAGAATTCCAGTTCTCTAGGACAAGTTCACCATCCATGTGAAGCAGAGGTCTTCCCTATTCCTATTTAAATGCAATTTGGACCAATGGATGGATAATCAGAAATTCACCACTGGTCTGGTGCCTATGTCTGTAATGGACAAAGGCAGTCAGTCAATCACCCCCTATGTAAATCAAAATTGTGGGTCACATTTAGGTTGCATGGCTAGGCTTATAAAAGCCCCACTGGTCATTAGCCTGGTATACACCTATCGACATATGAGCTACCTACACTGAGCTGGAGGCTATAGCAAATCTACTGGCTGACAAATTTAGCTGTAATTTTACCTTCATATGCACTCCAGTCAGCCTCTGGGAATATCCTCAGCCATAACCTCTTCCCAATCATCACTAGGGAATGGGTCCTCAATGCACTCTCTAAGACCAAGAAAACTGCATCACTGGGCCTTGATAACATCCCAGGAGGCATCTTAAATAGCATGAAACATGACCTATCACTCACTGCATAACTACTTCACAGCATAGCAACATGATGAATAGAGGACTGTAACAGTCATCATTCTACACAAGGTGGGGGGGGGCATCTATGTACCCGAGTACCTACAGACCCATAAGACTGACTAGTTTCAAATGCAAAGCCATGGAAAGAATCATCATGATAATGATTAATAATGACACAGGAAACCCTTCAGACTCTGGATCCTACCCAATTTGGTTGCAAGGGCACGTCATGTTTATTCATTCTGGTGGACTTCTTAGAATGGTCACAGAAGCTATGGATAAGGGCAAATTGATGCACAGTGCCTACCTTGACCTGGAAAAAACATTTGGCATGATGCCCTACTCAGTCATGTGCTGGAGGGAAGCCTTCTAGCTTATCAGTGGGAGTGGTAAGGACTAAGTAGCCTGTCTACCACAAGAGGAGTGGTTTCTGGCCCAGAAACTGTACTTTATTAGTCGTTTGGGTAGTTTTTCCATCTCTTTCAACTTTCTGGTTTAAAAGCCCCCATTTGCTCTTGTTTCCCACCTTTCCTGTAACTAGTCTAGTCCAGGTAGAGATTTGCTGTATCCAGGATATTTTATAAGCTTCTGAGCCCCCCAAACTTTTTGTGTTGGAGGGAAGCTTTCTAGCTTATCAGTGGGGGTGGTAAGCACTAGGTAGCCTATCTACCACAACAGGAGTGGTTTCTGGCCCAGAAATTGTAATTTATTGGCCATTTGGGCAGATTTTCCAGTTCTTTCAACTTTCTGGTTTCTTGGTGTTTCCGCTTGTTTCCTGCCTTTCCTGTAACTAGCCTAGATACAGATTTGCTGTATCCAGGACTGTTTGTAAGCTTCTGAGTTAGGGTTGCCACCTTTGTTCACGGCTAAAACCGGAGCCACGCCACGCCCCTCGCGTCACCAGTAACCCCGCCCGCCCCACCCCCTCTCCCACCAACATACCGCCCATTTTGTGATGTCACGACAGCATCACTCAACGGGAACGCCCTCTTTTTTCGTTCCCGCCGCCTGCTTTTGGCTGATTTGCTATGCATAGCAAATCAGCCAAAAGCAGGCGGCGGGAGCAAAAAAATTGGGCGTTCCCATTGATCGGCTGATTTACTATGCTTTTCTTACAGAAAAGCATAGTAAATCAGCCGATTTACAAACTCCGATAGTCTGTTTCCTTTTTGAAACAGAATACCGGAGTTTGTACAGTGTTTTCCGGACTACCGGAGAATCAGTTTGATTTCCTGATAGTCTGGAAAAAAAACGAAGGGGTGGCAAGCCTATTCTGAGTGGTGCCAAAGTCTGCTCTTCAATTTTTTTTCCTTAGATCTGGTAGATCTCTCCTCTCCTGCACTTTTACTAGCTTATTAGTCTAGCACTTTATCAGACTTCTTGTAGCAGTTATGCAATTAAAGCTGATAGAAGCAATACCATATAGTGAGTTGTTGAGAATTTCTTGAATATGTAATGAGAAGGAAGAATTCCCTGATGAGGTAAATAAGACTTGTGAAATGTTTATAAACAGGAAGTATGATAGTCAGTTGGTTAATATGAGTAAAAACAAAATATTTAGTAAAAGATATCATAGGTATCCTCAAAGACATATAAAACACAAATTTGAGTTAAATAAAAAGATAGAGACAGGCAAAAATAGTAAAAATGACATCTATATGGTATCTTTATATAATATATGCAGTGAGGATATAAAAAGATGTATTTTATATTATTGGAAATTTTTACAGAATTTCGAAGAGTTAAAAGATATGACAAATAAAATGTTAAAATTTAGTTATAAGAGAGAAAGAAATATTAGAGATACAGTTGTACATACAAAGTTTGAATTACCCGTACAGAATTTAGTTGGATCTGTTCAAAGTACAGGCACTAAAGAGTGTGGAAAATGTAAGATTTGTATTTATGTGGAGAATGTTTTCCCTTACATTAATGGAATTAGCTTTAAACCAAAAGGGCATTTTAGTTGCACCACGGAACAAGTGATTTATATAATTAGATGTGGATGTAAAAAATATTATGTGGGTCAAACAAAAAGGATGTTTAAAATTAGGATAATGGAGCATCTGAGAGATATTAAAAATAAAAAAATAGAAAGTCCATTAGCACAACATTTTATCTATTTTAGAACAAATCATAAGAAAAGAAGCTAGTGAGGATAAGATTAGATATGAACTTTTGAAAAAAGAACTGATTTTTATTTTGAAATATCAGACCCTGATTCCTAAGGGGCTGAATACTGAATGCTGCTGGAAGAGCGTGATTTAATTGTATAATTGTTTTTAAACTATTAGTATTTGATTGTTCAGCTTTAATTGCACAATGAGTTAATGAAGGTGTGTATAAATGTCTACTGTTTTTTATTGTGCGATACTCCTTGAAGGCTTTCTGAAGCCGAGGCGCTAGAGAGTCTATTGGGAATAAATCGTTTGGATATACTGGCTGTTGTTCTTTTTCTGGATATACTTTGCAGTTTGGTGCTTGTGTTGTTTTTATTCTTGTAGCAGTTATTGTAGCACACAAAAGTGCTACCAGCTCTAAACTTTCTAAAAGGAAACAGCTTCAGTACTTATTATTAAGGCCCATCCCTCCAGGCATGTCTAAAGGTCAGTTCCCTGTGCTTTCTCCTATTAACCTGGTGAACTTGGGCATCCTGAGGCAATGTAGCAACTGCCTCATGTACACTGACAACCCTCTCCTCTTACCTCCCAACACTCAGACTTGCGAGAGATGCACTTATATATCCAAATTGGAATCCACACAATATCCAGCGAAGACTGGAATAGCTGGTCAAGAGGAGAAGGTCAACATGTGCACCACACCCCATGGAACACATAGCCCTCCAGAGCACACACCAAAACTGCCTTCACATAAAAACACAATCCACACACCCACCTTCGTGGAGGCTCTCAATAAAAATCTATGCAAACAGCAGAGTCCTCCAAGGCAGAAACGCACTCAACCACCACAACACAACACTAATCATGAGACACATAACTCTCCTAAACTGTGTGCCACTCAGCCAAAGCCCCTAAGTCAAAACAGCATGCTCAACACACTGGTTATAGGTGACTAGATTGTGAAGTACACTAATGTCCCACTCACTAGGTTGAATAAAGAGAAAGTAACAGTCAACTGCCTGTCAGGCACCAGGATCTGCCACATAATGCACGCACTCAGGTCCCTCAACAACAGGTACAAATATGACTCTGTCATTGTACATGTGGGTGTGAATGACCTGAGACGGACCTCCCTGGACTACATGAAAAGAGACATGGAGGAGCTCTCGGATTATGTAGCCCAGGTGGGTATGACCCTACCTTTGAGCAGCATCCTACCATCACCCAGAATGATACCACAGTACAAGCAGAAAATGATTGATTTCAACAATTGGCTAAGTTTCTGGTGTCATTCTAGGGGGATCCAGTATCTGTCTGCCTGGGATGACATGATTGACAGACCTTGATGCTTTGCCAGAGATGACCTGCATCTGTCACCCCTGGGCTTCTGGATACTGGCCAAGGCTCTTTCCACCCATATAGTGCCTTTTTTTGGTGGTGTTCCAAAGACCAAATTACCACCATAACAGCTGTAAACAAATCCAACCTGAGGGTCATGCTGCTCAACACTAGAAGTCTAAATCTCAAAATGCACTCACTTGAAGCACTCCTTAAAATGGAGAACATTGACATTTGTGCTGTAACAGAGACCTGGTTCAAGGCAGCAGAAAGCATCCCTGCACTACCAGGCTGTAACTCATTCCACACCTTTCGGCTCTAGAACTTGGACCGAAGCTCCATAGGTGGTGGTGTTTCCATATTCGTAAAAGATGTGCACACATCCAGACTGGTAGCCCAACATATTGCATCTGAGATACCTCAGGTGCAGCTAACACTGTAGCTGTAGCCTGCTATAGGTCCCCAACCGTGTCCTAAGACTCACACTCCATGTTCCTAAGCACCCTGGAGAATATTAGGGTCCAAGCTAACACTCTCATACTGGGCGACTTCAACTACCCCTCCATTAACTGGGAAAACTACTCATGTAACAATACACTTACCCAACATTTCCTGGAATTCATTAATTCCAATGCCCTGAACCAGCTCGTTCTCACCCCCCACTAGAGATAGCAACATCCTTGACATGGTCATTACTAACATGGGCAACCTTTGCTCTACACCAGTAGTCAACTCCTCCCTGGTTAGATCTGACCACAAACTAATTACCTTGGAAATCCACATCCCATCCCACCCCCCTCCCAAAAAGGTAACCACTATGAAAAACTTCTCCAAAGCAAACTTTGGGCTCTTAAAAACAGAGGTGGCTAACTTCACAGCACCCATGCAAATGGAGAAAAATTGCATGACCGCAAAATCATACACCGACACACTATACAAATACATAGACAAATGCATGGATCTTGCCATACCCAATAGAACCAAGATGCTCTCCTCCAAAAAAAGGAAGCCCATTTGGTGGTCCCCTGCCATAAACAAACTCTACAACAGAAGGAGAAAACTGATGCAGAATAAGGTGAAATCCCAAGACCGGAACAACTCCCTTATCAGCCTCAACAGAAAGTTGAGATCCCTCATCAAATCTTATAAAGCTAGCTATGAAAACAGAATTGCAGCAGATAGTAAAGACAACCACAAGGCCTTCTATAGTTATGTAAAGAATCTCCATGGCAATACCCAGATTTGCTCTGAATTACTGCACAATGGTATCTCCTATACCAAGTCAACAGATATTGCCAATATACTGGCTGACAGATTCAGTGCCAACTTTACCCCCGCCCTCCCAAAGGACCAATCACAATACCAGTAGAATGCCAGGCACCCAGTATTAATGTTGCATAGGTTAAAACAGCACTGTCCAAGGCCAAGAATACAGCTTCTATGGGACCTGGCAATATCCCTGGCTATGTTCTACATGAACTACAGAGTGAACTGGCACCTCACCTGTGTGTCCTGTTCAATCACAGTCTCACCTCAGGCTTTATACCTACCGAATGTCGCACTGCTACAGTCATCCCTCTCCACAAAGGAGGAGTGACTACAGACCCTGGGAACTATCGCCCCATTAGCGTGAGGAGTCTGATATGCAAAGCTATGGAATGCATCATCATGGACTTAATAAACAAGGATATAAGGAATCTCCAAACTATGAATCCCACACAGTTTGGTTTTGTGAGTAGATCATGCCTACTAAATTTGGTCAACTTCTTTGAGTCAGTCACAAGATCTGTAGATGAAGGCAAGGTGGTTTGTACAGCCTACCTTGATCTGGCCAAGGCCTTTAATACTACTCCCCACTCAGGAATCATAGGAAAACTCACTAAGCTAGGCATCAACCCCTATATCACTAGGTGGGTTGCAAACTGGCTAATAGATAGACTCCACAGTGTGAAAGTAGCTGACTCCAAGTCAGACTGCCGACCAGTCACAAGTGGAGTCACACAGGGTTCGGTCCCGGGTTCTCTCCTGTTTGGTATCTACTTCTCTGAAGTCCAGGCCAACACGAAGGGACTCTGGCTGACAAAGTTCACAGACATTTGCAAGTTCGGAGCTATTATTAACTCCCAAGTGATGTTGACATCCTACAGAAAGGCCTCAATGACACCAGCGACTGGTGTCAGAACCATGGCCTTAAGCTCAATGCCAAAAAATGTGTCATCATCCCCTTTATGAAAAACCCACTTCCCATGAATTACCGCATCAATGGTAGTCCACTGAACACAGAAGGCATTATAAGAGATCTGGGAACACAGGTTGACAGCAACCTCTCTTTTAACCACCACATTGCCACTGTGGTCAGAAAGTCCTTCTATGTGGCACACCTCATTACAAAGGGTTTTGCATCCAGGAAGAAAGAGGTCATTGTCTCCCTCTACTCTCGAGTATGATGCCCCATTTGGCATGTACCTCACTAGACACCTGCAACAACTGGAGCGGCCGCAAAAGTACCTCACAAAGAGGATCCTAGGCCTTAAACACTTGTCCTGTATGGACAGACCCAAAACCTCCAGCTATTCTCTGTCTCATATCGCCTACTTAGAGGCGATCATTGCTTGACTTACAAAGCCATGTCTGGCCCAGCTCTATTAGAAATGCTACATCTAAAGAAATCCCAATCCCTCTGCACCACACGCTTTAGAGACCTCAACCTCATTACCACAATCAACAGAACATGCTGGAGGGACAGGTTCATAACCCAGAGACTGCCCATGCTATGGAATAGACTTCCCATACATGTCAAACAGAGCACCTCACTGGCCCTCTTCAAGACAAATCTTGATGAGTGGATGGGAAATAGAAAATTCACCTCGGGGATCACTCCAGTGGCTCTACTCGACATAGGCACTGGGAACTAAAGTCAGGTGGCATGATGCCAGGGTAATTCTATGGGCTAGGCTTGTAAAGGCTTCAGGGCCATTAGCCTAGTGCACACCTATGAACCTATGAAAATTATGCATAAACCTATATGTCATCCATTGGATAACTGATTGGCTCACAGATAGGACCCAGAATTTAGGATAGGGGAGTCTGTCTCCACAAAGAGGCCAGTCACTAATGGAGTCCCTCAAGACTCAGTGCTGGGCCCGCTTCTTTTTGGCATCTACTTCTCTGAGGTGAAGGCCAATGTTAAAGGCCACTGGCTAACCATGTTACAGATGACTACAAGCTAGGCATGGACTTAAAGCTCCCCCAAAACACAAATACCCTTCAAGAAGGTTTGTCACAAACAAATAGCTAGTATCAGAGCTCAATACAAAGAAGTGCATAACAGTATCCTTTGGAAAGATGGCCACCCCTGCAAATTACCACATTGATAATACATTATTAAATGTAGATGCAGTGGTCAGGGTTTTGGAGTGCATATAGACAGTAACATGGCCTTTGACTACCATGTGTCTATGGTGGAGAGAAAATCATTCTACACTGCATGACCTATAAGAGTATGGCATTTAGGTCTAAGGATGTCACTGTTCTGCTGTAGATGGCACCCATCAAACTAGTCACTGAGTGCAACACACCCTTCAGAATGTACCTGACCAGGCATTTGCAACATCTGGAATGCCCACAAAAGTTCCTCACAAAAGAATACAGGGTGTTAACAAGTGCTATGTGAAAGCCTTATCCCTGCACTCGCTTTCATACAGACTTGCTGCAATGTGATCTATGTATGGTCTACAAAGCATCTTCTGATCCCACTCTGATGTTCTTGTTGCATATCCACAAAACAAATAGAATCAGAATTACATTATATAGAAACTTAATCTTTACCTGCACTTTGCCTGCGAAATAAAGAAGACATGCTGGAGACATAGGTATGTGTCCCAGAGACTACTCTTTTTCTGGAACAGCCTTCCTTTCCATGTGAAGCATAGTTCTTCCCTAATCCAATTTCTTGGAACAGTGGATGGGGAATTGGAAGTTTATCCCTGGTGTAGAACCTGTGTGTCTTATAGACAGAGGTTGCCCATAAATGCTTAACCACTCATGTCAGAATCTAGGATATGTTTCAAATGGTCCCCTACAGCCCTTATCATAGTAATCACCTATAAACCTATGAACCTAAGATGGAATTTCTCCACTGGAGCAGAGATATTGTCATAACAGAACAATATCTTTTCACCAATTGCTTAGAAGATTAAGGAGTGGTATAGCGACATAGCTGATGATGGATAATAAGGGAGCACTATAGTCATAAAATGCAACCTCACACTTACAGATGACTCACACTTACTCCAATCTTTCCCCATAAAGGGTGTGGACCCACAATGATTCTGAAATTTGACATAATGCAATGGGAAGTCTTTCACCAGTTTAATCTCAAGGCTGGAACTTTCTTGGCCAAGTCCTCTTCTGTGGTTGATTTTTCTGGAGAGACTTGCTATGGCTCTGGAGGTCTTTTTCCCTACAGAGACTCATTATATGCTCCTAAATGGTGCAAATCATTAGTTCTAGGTGGCCACAAGCTAAGTTATGAATAAGAAAGTAAAAAACAGGAAGTGCAGCTGATGACTTATGCATAGGCATAATTACAACTTTCACCCACCGGATCATTGTTTGTTCTGTGTCCTCATAGGAAGCCTTAGACTTTGTTGAAAAATACTATACAAACTGAATTTGTGTAGCTCAGTCATTAAAGTGGAGTCTGATTTTTGAACACTTCCTGGTCCATATGCATTTTGTATGCCTTCAGCAAGCCTGAGCTATCTATGTGATATCCCATGATACCCCAGTACTTGCATCCATTCACTTCTGTATTAAGTACTATCTGTATATATGGCTTTACTTAGCCAGCTCAAATAAAGTGAACTTCAGTGATTTGCAACATCCCAAGTCCTGACATGTGACAGTATAAAAACTGATGAAGAAAAATATTTTTGTTTTCTAAAACAGTATTTTAACACAGGAAATACTAGTTTTCTTATTTTAAATGACTAATAAATGTATGCCTTCCTGCTGCACTGAACCCCAGAACATGTATATATGCCAACTCCATGGTCACACAACTTTGGGGATGGGAGAAACTCTTGGATACAGTGCACAGCAGTCTCAGACAAGCACTTGTTTCACTCTAACATGTGGGAGCAAATGACTTCTCAGATACTGGGGCTTTAGGACACATGGGAAGCGAACAACTAAACATTAAACCATTATCATGGGAGTGAGCACTTTTAAATGTACATTTTTTGAAAAAGATTTCATATTAGTCATGGAGCACAAAAATGTTATAAGCTACATTCAATAATCTAACATCTGTCTCTCACTGACTCACTGACTCACTCACTCACTGCAAATCTCTTTCATTATTTCTCCAAAAATGTAGGAATTTTTAGTGCCATGACTGGACTGAATTTCACTCCTAAGATCAGGCATTGTTACAGTTCATGAAATTAATACTTGTTCAGTTTTTGGTTTCCCAACAGTGCTCTTCTCAGCACCTGAAATGTAACCATTACTGCCTCATTATGTAGTTCATGGAATTATTTGTATTGTTTAATAATTAAACATGACTGGAAATACTTCTTCAATAACAGAGTTGCTCCTATCCTAGTTCCACATTGCTCTAGTTTCTCCTTGCAAGCCTTGCTATTTTATATGTTTGTACCTCTCACTGGACACTATACTAATAATGCTAATGCTGTTCTCTTTTTTTCAGCGAAAGTATCAGGTATTCTTATTTATACTTTCTTCTAGACCATAATTATATCATTGCTAATGGCAAGTTTTCCATTTTCCAAACTGCAACATTTTTCTGCCTTTCAGTATACAGACTATCAACCATAAGTACAAACTAGTCACAACCCACCATTGTTTTTAAGTATTTGTTACAGAAACCATGTACTTCTTACATTCTCTCTAGATTTCATGAGCTACCTCACACATAGTTCCCTAAGTTGAGTTGAAGTTGTCAGCCTTTCATCTTTCAGTATACACTCATCTCCCCTTCCAAATGAGAGGTGACCCTTAAGGCTATATCATTATTAATTTGAATCATAGTATAAAAAAGAGACAGAGTATTGATGGTTACTTATCTAGATCTCATCCAGGAAAAAAGAGGTAGTTGTTCCCCTCTACTCATCACTCATTAGACCGATTATAAAGTACAACACTCCTTTTGGTATGTACCTCACAAGACATCTACAACAACTTGAAAGGCCACAGAAATACCTCACAAAGAAGATTACTGACCTCAAACAGATGCCCTACGCAGACCGTCTCAAAAAACTCCAGCTTTACTCCATTGCATATCGCCTACTCAGTGGCGATCTCTGCCTAACATACAAAGCTATGTGAAACCCAGAGTTGTTGGACATGCTCCACTTAAAGAAATCCCAATCCCTCCAAGCTACACACTCTGGGGACCTAAACCTTGTCACCACAATAAACAGAACATGCTGGAGGGATAGATTCCTGTCCCAGAGACTTCCCATACTCTAGAACAAACTACCTATCAATATCAAAGAAAGTTCCTTATTAGCACTCTTCAAGAAAAATTTTGATGATTGGACGGGAAATAGGAAATTCACTCTGGGGATCACTTCTGTAGCTCTGCTTGACAGAGGCACAGAAAAATAATTTTCTTGGGTGGCGAAAGCCTGGGTACCTTTTTGGCTTATATAGGCCCTAGGGCCAATAGCCTAGTACCTACTTATGAACCTATGAACCTAAGATATCCTATAAATTTAACAGAAAAGATGAAGGTCATACTGGAGTGGCTGATGATTATGTGAACATAATTGTTGAACACTCTTTTCCTAGAACATGAGCACTAAAATACATTGAGAGCGTTACAGAAAAAGACTTATTTTGCAAAACTGAATAAATATAGTAGTGGCAGCTAACAAAAAACAGAGAGAAATAGGATCTAGATGAAAAAAAATGAAAGAAATTTGAGAAAATGCAGAGGAAAGATAGCTTCAGAGAATGGGAAAGCTCGGGTTAAAAGTTGCAGCCTAATAACATCAAGTGAACATCATGAGAAGTCTGTTGAGACAGTACATGATACCTGTTTTGGTATAGTAAAAACAATGTCAAGGATGAGGGAGAAATATGGTTTCTTAGTATGGAAAAAGAAATAGGGAAATGCTGAAAGATTGTTTGCTATGACAGACAAATACATTTCTCATATAATTATCCATAATTATCTGGACTTCCAAAAGAAGTGATTTGAGATTTGACTTTCAAGATGGATTAATAATAAAGAATACCTGTTTACCATAGCTGATTATTTAAGGCCTCTTGTTATAAAAAACAAAACCGGTCTTTTCCACATTCTTACATGTAGAGGCATCAGCTGTTGATAAAATATTTGCAGACTTTGGCATTCCAGAATCAGTGAGGACTGATACTTGGTTTAACATTTAATAACCATCAATTTATATGATTCTGTGAGTGCCAAGGTATTATTCATGGAAGAGTAACTCCAGTTTGGTTTCAATCCAAATGGCCTAGAGGAGCATCTTATATAGCATATTAGGAAGATTACATACAATAGGTAGTTTGGACACTCTAAATTGGCCAATAGTGTGTGTGTGTGTGTGTGTGTGTGTGTGTGTGTGTGTGTGTGTGTGTGTGTGTGTGTGTGTGTGTGTGTGTGTGTATGTGTACACGAGTGCGTGGTATGGATGAGCTACCACAGCAGGGCTAGCCACCTGGCAGTGTAAACATGGGCTGTAGATGATTGGCACTGTTGAAGTGACACCCTGACCCCATGTGCAAAAATGGGAAAAAGGGATTCTAGATGGATGGATTAGTAAGATTAAGATTATCCAATAAAACACCATGTAAAATATCTAGAAAACATCTCTACATCCAGCTGTTTGAGCCACACCAGCAAATATACAGTTTAAACACATATTTAGGTTTGTTGTCTGGCTAAAGCAAGAGTAACTATAGTTGACAAAGTCAGAAGAAGAGACCAGAAAGAGAAACAAAATGAAAGAATACCACTATTCAAAGATAACGTCATGGAACATGAACAATAACATTCATAGTCCTACCACATTAGGGAAATGAATAGACTGTGGTCATTGGAAGGCAAATTAATAGGCTGTGGTTACTGGACATCCACAGTCCTAGCAAATTCAGAAAATGAATAGGCTGTGGTCAATTGACATCCACAACCCTACCACATTAGGGAAATTAATAGGCTGTGGTCACTGAACATCCACAGTCCTAGCAAATTAGGGAAATGATTAGGCTGTTGTCACTAGACATCCACAGTCCTACCACATTAGGGAAATGAACAGGCTGTGGTCACTGTAAGGCAAATGAATAGGCTGTGGTCACTGGACATCCACAGTCCTAGCAAATTAGGGAAATTAGTAGGTTGTGGTCAGTGGGCATCTAGAACTGTACCACATTAGAAAAATTAATAGGTTGCGGTTGGTGGAATGGAAATGAATAGACTGTGGTCACTGGAAGGGAAATGAATAGACTGTTATCACTGGACATCCACAGCCCTACTACATTAGGGAAATGAATAGGCTGTGGTCACCGGAAGGGAAATGAATAGGCTGTGATCACCGGAAGGGAAATGAATAGGCTATAATCACTGGACATCCACAGCTTTACCATGCTAGGGAAATTAATAGGCTGAGTTAAACTGAAAGGGAAATGAATAGATAGCGCTCACTGGAAGTGAAATGAATAGGCTGTGGTCATTGGAAGGGAAATGAATAGACAGTTGTCACTAGAAGGGAAATAAATAGGCTGTGGTCACTGGATCTAACTGGAGTGCTTCCATTAATAAGTAGTATTCACTTTTATAACACTAGTCTGACATTGGTGGTAGTGAAGAAAATAGCTATAATTTTGAAGTGGGTTCTAATACTTTGTCAGCAAATGGTCATGGCACCAAGGGTTTTATTAACAGACACATAATAATGCTAAAAAGGTCACAGAGGGCTAGAGATCAACCCTGATACTTAAGTCTTTATATTTTCAATAGTTACTGATAATTATGTTTGTTAACTGCGGTGGTGGTGCTGCCGTGGCGTTGTCGCCTCACAGTACGACGTTGTCCCGTTCGATTCTCAGCTAGAGCGTCTTCTGTGCGGAGACATGCATGACTGAATGGGGCGTACCTTCGTTGAAGGTTGTGCGTCAGAGCTGGCAACTCGGCACGTAAAAATCCGCTGCCAATCATTAGCGGACCGGAGTTCCGCTGTGGCGACCCCTAACCGGGAAAAAGCCGAAAGACACAACAGCTGAGGTTTGAGAAATAATGTGTAAATGCATTCATATGTGCAAAACATTTTCCCTCTACAATTTTTTTTTCTACACATTGAAAATATGCCCATTATCCATACAATGCAGCAAGTACAATTTTATGCCAAACTCCCTTCACACTTGTTAGCTGCAAAAGAGCCTTCTTCACAATAACCCCTGCAGTCTAGAATAACCTCCCAGACAAGCACATAAGCATATGAGAAAGCTTAAGAAACTTGAAAATGTATCTGTTGGATGGCAGAAAAATATGATTCCTTTACTAAGCCAGGATG
This sequence comes from Protopterus annectens, assembly GCF_019279795.1. Lineage (NCBI taxonomy): Eukaryota > Metazoa > Chordata > Ceratodontiformes > Protopteridae > Protopterus > Protopterus annectens. The sequence goes on along the minus strand of NC_056741.1, from coordinate 852,711,300 downwards.
AAAATTATGAACATCCTCATTGCCAGAACATAAACAGACCATGTCTAAATTCCTTTTTCTTTTGATAGCTTCTTCTGTACATTTATTATGGTCATTTGAGTGGATAACTGCTTAACCTCATCTTATATATATATATATATATATATATCTTGATGGTGTGTGTGTGTGTGTGTGTGTGTGTGTGTGTGTGTGTGTGTGTGTGTGTATATATGTGCGTTTGTGTATGTATATATATATATATATATATATATATGTATGTATATATATATATATATATATACATACATATATATATATATATATATATATATATGTATGTATATATATATATATATATATATATATATATATATATATATATATTTATATGGGTCTACTTTGTTTCATTGAAAGCTCATTTCACTGAATTTCAATTCACCCCGACCAAATCGCTGTAAACTCAAATTACTGAAAACTTATTACACTGAAGTACTGTAAGGCAAGTAAAAGGAAGGCACGGTGGTGCAGCGGTTAGCGTTGTCGCCTCACAGCAAGAGGTTCTCCCGTTCAATTCTCAGCTGAAGCGCCTTCTGTGTGGAGTCTGCATGTCCTCCTCATGGTTGAGTGACATTAAAAACATGCAGGTAGGTGCATGCGTGAATGGGCGTGCCTTCATTGAAGGTTGGGCATCAGGCTGGCAACTTGGCACCGTAAAAATCCACTGCCAGTCATGAGCGGAGTGGAGTTCCGCTGTGGCGACCCCTAACCAGGAAAAGCTGAAATTCTTAAAATACTGTAAGGCAAGTAAAAAGTATATGACCTTTTCCCCACTGTAGTGCGATCCTGGAGTTAGTATATATAGTTAGGGGGGGTGTGGGGGGCATAGCCCCCACTTCATTTGTTTATATATTGTCTTCTGGACAGAGTTAGTCATTGGTGTTGTAAGTATGCATGTCTATGGTTTAAAATGTATTGTTTTGAAGCGTTCGGTAAAATATAAATATAAAACCAAACTAGATGGTTGCTATGCCCCCCCACACCACCCTACTCCAGGATTGTACTACAGTGGGAAAAAGGGCATATACCTTTTACTTGCCTTACAGTACTCTAGACAGTGCCAGTATTTCACTTCAGTGAAATGAGTTTTCAGTAATTTGAGCTTTCAGTGATTTGGCCAGGGTGAATTCAAATTCAGTGAAATGAGCTTTCAGTGAAATAAAGTAGACCCATATATATATATATATATATATATATATATATATATATATATATATATATATGTGTGTGTGTGTGTGTGTGTGTGTGTGTGTGTGTGTGCGTTTGTATGTGTAAGTGAGTGTGTATATCTATATCTATCTATCTATCTATCTATCTATCTATCTATCTATCTATCTATATGTGTGTGTGTTAAATGATTCATCACTGCACACATTTCATCACTTGCTGAAATGTTGGCAGTTTTCATTGGTGGTGTAGTTGGTCAAATTTTGCAATGGTTGAACTTCAGCAGATAACAATTAAATAATTCAGGAGTTTTTCCCCTTTCTATGAGTTTGTGCAATGCTGGAGCTAGTATCTATAGGGTATGGGGGCAAAGCCTGCATGTCGAAGTGTGTGGGAAAAGCCCCCTACATTTTTTACTTTTGGTATTACCATTCATTTATTTGAATGGAAAATGTTTTTCTGTTCGAATAAACAATAGTAAACCATATATATATATATATATATATATATATATATATATATATATAAATATATATATATATATATATATATATATATATATATAGAGCGAGCGAGCACTAGGATTTGACTGTACAGTATGCTAACTCTACATTAGCTGTACCTCTCAAGACTGCGGCAATATATTCTATGTTGAAGCTGCCTTCACTGCTATTTTTGGCAGCCAATGTCTGATAAAAATGCATTAATTCAGCTAATGGTACCACTCATTGCACTGATCTATTGTAATACTGTAGTCATAGTAGTAAAGGTATTAATGACTTTAACTTAGGGTCCTCAAACCAGTGCACAATCTGGTTAACAAATGGAAATAAATAAATAAAAGTATGTTTGTGCCTGTTTAAATGGAAATAAATAAATAAAAGTATGTTTGTGCCTGTTTATACTGCGGTGGTGGTGCTGCGGTAGCGTTGTTGCCTCACAGTTAGACGTTGCCCATTCGATTATCAGTTAGAGCGTCTTCTGTGTGGTGACATGCGTGAATGGGCATTCCTTCGTTGAAGGTTGTGCGTTAGGCCTGGCAAGCCAGCACGTAAAACTCTACTGCGAATCATTAGCGGACCGGAGTTCCACTGTGGCAACTCCTAACCGGGAAAAGCTGAAAGACACAAACAAATGTTTGTGCCTGTTTAATGTAATTTTATTTAAAACCTGGAGAAAGTATTTTTTACAGAAATACATTTTGGAAAGGGTTGTTGGCATGCAAAAAATTGCATACTTTGAAGTGAACTGCCTGTTTACTGAATGCTGTGATAAACTGACCTTTTCTCCAGGTTTAGGCCTTTGTGTCTTTACGCAATGAGTGCCCGGATAGCTTCCAGTTCACCTTCAACCCTAAAATTTTTAAAAAGGGCATAAGAGATTAAATGAATGGATGAATGAATAAGCAAATTATCTATAGTAATATCTATTGCTAGAATTTACCTTCTTACTCCAAAAATGGTGTGATATAGTGTTCCAAACTACTGTCCTGAGTACATCACAGCTAACTTGATACTTCTGCATAAATGAGCAGGCAGTAGTTGAAAGTCTTCTACCAGCCTATTAGCATGGTTAGGACTTTCTTGAACACTGATCCAGTGGCAACACACCATTTTCCAGTTGCTTTCACTGAGAATTCTAATTATGCCTCTAAGAATCATTTTTCCCCCATAGAGAATTACTAGATGTTCCTGACTGGTGAAAAGCACAGGACAGTCATCGGCTAAGCTACAAATAAGGAAGCAGAAATGCAGGCTGTAAATTCTGTATAAATCTTATATGTTTTTCATCCAACATCCTGTTGTTTGTTGCATGCTGTAGGCAAGAATTTTCAAAGTTTTTAAAAACAATATTTTATACTGTGATCTCTGGCTTTTTAAATCAGAGCTGTGATGACTGATTTTATGTTGTTCCATCATTAAAGTAAACTTGATTTGAAACTGTTCTGACTTGTGCACAGTTTTGTATGTGCCTTCATAAAGCCTTATCTGTCTGAGTGATAGCCGTAATGCCTGAACCTATTCCCTGCTACATTAGGTACTATCTGTGTTTTAGGAACTTAATTAGGTATTTCAAATACTGTGAACCTTGATGGTTTCTTAGATTGCAAGTCCGCATACAGTACAGGTGTCAAAAACAGGTGAAAAAATCTAAAACCATTCTGATCAAAACAGCAGTATCTGTTACACCCCGGAAGATCAGAACAACCGTTTTCCCTCTAATTTCTGCAGAAGTAGCAAAATAATTCAATGCTCATTTTGGCAGTCATTCCAAACTTTCCCCTTACCCCACTTCAAACTGTCCAAAGTAGTCTTATCAAAAACCCTTTGCTGAATCTTAAACTGTCCTCACTAGCTGCTAACTTCCAAGGCCTACCCCCTCCATTTCTATGGATGGATGTAGATGTATCCACTTCCTTCCATATATCTGTGCTAACAACTGCTGCATAATTGAAAAATATGTTTGTAAAGCAAGGAAATCAACAATAATAATAATAATTTAAAGAAGACTGCTTCTACAGCTGGAATGAGCAATTGTAATCTGTGGCTGGTTTGTGTTCTTTTTCAATAATTTTGGAAAAATGTGTACATTCCCAGTCTGCCTTCATGGTGACACTCAGAAGTTTCAATTCAGGTCTCACCATAGATTGTACTCTGGTCCTGGAAGTGACATGACCTTTCCTGCTGTAGCAGAACACACACACTTGCAGAACATCATTACAACAACTTAGTCCATATTTTGCTCCTTGATTTGTCAAAATCATTTACATTCTTCTAAGCAAGTTCATCTTTCATTGGTCTGTCTGCAGATATTACCTGGTGGCATAGCAGCTTCTCCAAATACAAATTGTCATGTTGTCAGGTAGAATAATACCACTTCCTCCAGCTGTCAGTCAATCTAAGTGTTAAACATGGATCTTCGCCTCTCCTTTTTCTAGTTCTCATCTTTCTGAGCAGCATGACAATTGAAAATACTGCCACATCACGCTGATATGCTGATGATTTGATGCTGTTCTTTTTAGCTTGTATCACTTCTACAGTTTCAGCTTCATTACAGGTTTAATTCTTTTCAGGCTTTGTTCTCTCAACTCAGGCCTTTACCTGAATATCCATAAACAAAATGCATGGTATTTTGATGCAAGCCTGCCTCTCTACTCAGTACAAATTTGCTCATTAACTTCATGAGTCATGCACCCGTTTAAGCTAGAAAATGTTGAAAGGTTTTTGGTACCATCTTGGACAATTTACGTTTGCCCCCTACATCACGTCCATCATCACAAATACAGGCTTGGAATGCTATGTAAGGCAAGGCTTTTGTGATCATTGCCGCAGGCACCAGAAAAGCTACTACCTACTATATACTTCCCATATCCTGATTCATGCCCTAATGCATTAGCTTTCTCAAAACCAACATATACACACACACACACAAAACTGAACTAGCTTATAAAACACTAGATGAATTGCTCCAAGTGAAACCTTAATCAAGCTTACCTGGCTAGAATTACATATCTAAAAATCTGCTAGCTAATGCTGGTTAATAAATGCCAACTAAACTTGTAAGATTGCTTTACTCCACAGTCAGAGTGACTCCTTAGTACAGATCAAACCATTTACTAGTAAACAGAAAGACTCAACTTGCAGTGTCTACACTCATCTTCCCAACTTGAGCAGGAGTCATAGTCTCCCCACCAGTCCTGCCTCCCTTCCTTCTTTTCACTCATCTTCCCAACCTCAGTCTCTCCCACAAATTTTCTTTCTCTGACTCTCATTTCTATAAAGTCTGCTGAATCCTTACCCAGGTGTAAAATGTCATCTTCATTCCTTTGGTACGTCAGATTTCTTCTAGCAGCCAGTTACAATATATTTGCTGCTGTCTAGTACTATTTATGTACCTTACAGACCTGTCTTACTGCCAATGACATGCTTTACATCTTTATATTTTGTTTGGATTTATATAGTGGAGCAGCATATTTGCTGATGATAAATATGTCATTCTTATTATATAGCAATGCCATAAACTATTTAACTAATTTCTATATTTTAATATATAGTTTCCTTACTATGCCACTGTTGCTTTTACTTAGATCATACACCAAACAGCAAAGTGCAGCTGTCACTGCATAACTATATATATATATATATATATATATATATATATATATATATATATATATATATATATATTCACTTGCCTCTTATCTATTGTTCATAAATGTACAAATGTATCAGAATCCCTCATTATCATGATATCCCATCTATATATCTGTCTACATATCTGTCTCTCTCTCTCTAAATATATATATATCTTCAGATATATGGTAGCAGTTCACTCTGTTAAATGCAAACTTTTCAGCAGGTATATTGCCATGTCTTTCTATTTGTTGAATGCAGGGTATATTGAAAGGAGGAATGCTGAACAGTTATTTATTGCAGAGCATGTGCTCTTACTTATGGTTAGTGGCTGTGTGCCTGTGTGTGTGTGTGTGTATGTGTGTACACTGGTGATGGTTTAGGTGTAGTGACTGAGAGTGTCTTGTGTAGTGCTGTCATTAGGGAAAGGGATTTTCAGACGGTGAAGTATAGGGTTGGGTTAGGGGCAGAGGCAGGGTTAGGATTAGCATAGTAAGGTGGTATGGGGGGGTGAATCCCCCCATCCAACCATATTCATGCATGCTAATCCCAATCTTGCCATTGTGCCTGTCCTCACCCCTGCACATTATCTTATGACAAACACTTTCCCTAGTGGTATCAGTATTCAAAGTGTGTCAGAAGGGGCTGTTAACTTTTTATTTTCCTGTTTTTTTTTTTTTTTTGTTTTTTGTTTATTTTGTTTTTGGATGAATGATCACAAAGGGAAACTGCTTCTTTTTTCCTTTTGCAATCAGTACCATACTTCTCGACTGTCCAGATTTTCTCAGAATATCCAGATTTTTTGACTCATATTTTTGGTCTGTTCCTCATAAAATGTGTGTTTTTTCTGGCAAATCCGTGATGACTGAATTCATTAAATAATGACAGACACTTACATTTCGAACTTTGTACCCTTCAGAAAATGCATGGTAACAGAAAACCTTTTTTTCTAACAATTTTCTAAGTTGAGAGGCACAATATTTACAATTTGCCCCTATATTTGGGTCTTTGTCCCTGCATTACTTTTGGCTTTGTCCAGATTTATTATGCTAAGAGATAGAGAGATATGTTCATTACAATTTGGAGTATGGGTGGTTTGTGTAGGTTTAGTGTTGTAAGGTTTGGAAAGTTTGTTGTGGAAACAAGGTTTTGGCAATTTTTTCTTTTTTTTTTTAATTTTTGATGTCCAGGATTAGTGGCTGTAATGTTTTATCCCTATCTATCTATCTATCTATCTATCTATCTATCTATCTATCTATCTATCTATCTATCTATCTATCTATCTATTTATCTATCTATCTATCTATATATCTATCTATCGTAGGTTCATAGCTATGTACTAGGTCAACAACCCTGAAGTCTTTACAAGTCTAGCCCATAGAAGTGCCCTGGCATCATGCTGCCATTAGTTCCTGGTGCCTTTATCAAGTAGAGCCGCTGGAGTGATCCCGGGGTGAACTTTCTATTTCCCATCCACTCATCAAGATTTCTCTTGAAAAGGGCCAGTGAGGTGCTCTGCTTGACACGTATGGGAAGTCTATTCCTGAGCATGGGCAGTCTCTGGGTTATGAACCTGTCCCTCCAGCATGTTCTGTTGATTGTGGTAACAAGGTTGAGGTCCCTGGAGAGTGTGGTGTGGAGGGATTGGGTTTTCTTTAGGTGCAACATTTCTAACAGGGCTGGGTCAGACATGGCATTGTAAGTCAAGCAGAGATTGCCTCTTAATAGACAATATGGGACAGAGAAAAGCTGGAGTTTTGAGTCTGTCCATGTAGGGCATGGGTCTAAGGCCTAGGATCCTCTTTGTGAGGTACTTTTGTGGCCTTTCCAGCTGTTGCAGGTGTTTAGTGAGGTACATGCCAAATGGAGCATTATACTTGATGACTGGTCTAATGAGGGAAGAGTAGAGAGAGATGATGACCTCTTCCTTCCTGGATGCAAAACCCTTGGTAAGGAGATGTGCCACATAGAAAGACGTTCTGACCACAGTGGCAATGTGGTGGTTGAAGGAGAAGTTGTTGTCAATCTGTGTCCCCAGATCTCTTATAATGCCTTCAGTGTTCAGTGTGCTACCATCAATGTGGTAATTAGTAAAAACGGAGTTTTTCTCAAAGGGAATGACAATGCATTTTTTTGCATTAAGCTTAAGGCCATGGTTTCGACACCAGTCGTTGGTCTCAGTGTGGCCTTTCTGTAGGATGTCTACATCACTTGGGGAGTTAATAATGGCTCCCAGCTTGCAATTGTTGGTGAACCTGGTCAGCCAGAGTCCCTCCGTGTTGGCCTGGACTTCTGAGAAGTAGATGCCAAACAGGAGAGGATCCAGGACCGATCCCTGTGGGACTCCACTCATGACTGGTCAGTAGTCTGACTTGGAGTCTGCTACTTTCACACTGTGGGTTCTATCTTAGGTTCATAGGTTCATAGGTAGGTACTAGGCTATCTGCCCGAGGGCATTTATAAGCCTAGCCAGAGTGTGTCGGCTTTCGCTGCCCCATTGATTAATTAACTGAGCCTCTGTCAAGCAGAGCCAATGAAGTGATCCCAGGGGTGTATTTTCTGTTACCCATCCACTTGTCAAGGCTTCTCTTGAAGAGTGTTAGTGAGGAGCTCTGCCTAATGTAGTTAGGAATTTTGTTCCAAAGCATGGGGGAGTCTCTGTGACAGGAATCTATCCCTCCAGCATGTTCTATTTATTGTTGTGGTGAGGTTTAGCTCACTAGAGTGCGTGGCTCGCAGTGACTTGGATTTCTTTAGGTGGAGCTTGTCCATCAATTCTGAGTTGGACATGGCTTTGTAAGTCAGGCAGAGATCACCTCTGAGTTAGCGATATGCCACTGAGTACAGCCAGAGTTTTTTCAGCTGGGCTGCATAGGACATATGTTTGAGGCCAGTAATCCTATTGGTGAGGTGCTTTTGTGGTCTTTCCAGCTGTTGGAAGTGTCTGATGAGGTACATCCCAAATGGGGCATTATACTCTTTGATGGGTCTGATGAGTGACCAGTAGAGGGACACTATAACCTCTTTATTTTTAGATGTGAACCCCTTAGATGGCCCACATAGAAGGAGTTCCTAACTACTTTGGCAATATGATTGTCAAAGAAGAGATTACTATCTACCTGGGTCCCCAGATCTCTTATTACCTCTTCTGTATTAAGGGGGCTGCCACCTATGTGGTAATTTATGGGTGTTTTGTTTTACCCAAACAGGATGACTATGCATTTTTTGGCATTTAGCTTGAGGCCATGACTTTGACACCAGGTGTCTGTCTCAGTAAGGCCTTTTTTAAGGATGTCCGTGTCAGCTGGAGAGCCAATTATGGCTCCCAGTTTGCAGTCTTTGGCAAACTTGGTTAGCCATAGTCCTCCTGTGTTTGCCTGTACTTCTGAGAAATATATGCTGAACAGTAGGGGTCCCAGAACTGAGCCTTGCGGGACACCACTTGTGACTGGTTTAGAGATGGACCTGGAGCCCGCTATTCTTACCGTGTGAGTTCTGTCTGTAAGCCAGTTGGCAAGCCATCTTGTGACATAGGGGTTTATGTTCAGGCTGGTGAGTTTTTCTATAATACACGAGTGAGGAATGGTGTTGAACACCTTGGCGAGATCAAGGTAGGCTGTGTGAACCACCTTTCCCTCGTCTATGGCCTTGGTGACTGTCTCGAAGAAGTCAACCAGGTTTAGTAGGCATGATCTGCCCTTAACAAAGCTGAACTGGGTCAGGTCAAGTGTTTGGAGGTTCCCAGTGTCTTTGTTAATGAGTTCCATGATGATGCACTCCATAGCCTTGCAGACCAGGCTAGTCAGGCTTATGGGGCAATAGTTACCAGGGTCAGTTGTGGCCCCTCCTTTGTAGAGTGGAATAACCATTGCTGTGTGCCATTCTATGGGCATGTAGCCTGTGGAGAGGCTGAAGTTGAACATCGTGTTTAGGTGGGGGTTAGTTTGTTCTGTAGTTCGTGCAAGACGCAGCCTGGGACACCATCTGGCCCCACTGATGCTGTGTTTTTGGCTTTTGAATGGGCTGATTTCACCTGTGCTTCTGTGATTTCTGGGACACTACACTTTTCTGGTATTGTTGTGGGCCCTTTTGAAGGTGAGAGGGAGGTGAAGTTTGCACTGAATCTATCTGCCAGGATGTTGGCAATATCAGTAGATTCAGTATATTTTGTGCTATTTTGCACTAGCTCAGAGCATATCTGCAAGTTGCCACTTAGATTCTTGACATAGCTAAAGAAGGCTTTGTGGTTATCTTTCGAATCCTTGGCTATTTTTCTTTCGAAGTTAGCCTTGGATGATTTTATGAGGGACCTTAGTTTCTTACTGATACTGATCAGGGATGTCTTTCCTTCTTGGGATTTGCTTTTTTTCTGAACTAGTTTCCTCCTTTTGTTGTATAACCTGTTTATGGCAGGGGTCCACCAGACTGGTTTCCTTCTCTTAGGGGAGTGAGTCTTGGTTTTGCTAGGGATGGCACAATCAATGCATCCTTGTAGGTACTCATAGAGTGAAATTGTAAAGGATTCTGCATCTTGGGCAGTGTTATCCTTTAGCGTGGGGGCTGTAAAACTTACCACCTCTGCCTTAAGTAAGATGAAGTTTGCTTTAGAAAAGTTTTTCATTGTGGTTTCCTTAGTTGGGGGTGGTGGTGGGGTGTGGACATCCAGGGTGATTAGTTTATGGTCTGATCTAACCAGTGGCGGGTTGACCTCCGGTACAGAACACCTGTCGCCCATGTTGGTGATGACCAGGTTCAATATGTTGTGGCCACTGGTAGGGGAGTTTACCAGCTGATCCAGGGCATTTGAGTTGATAAATTCCAGGAAGTGCTGAGCCTGGGAGTTTGTACTCAAGTAGTTTTCCCAGTTAATGGTAGGGTAATTGAAATCGCCCAATATCTGTGAGACAGTTTCTAACCCATCTGGTGATATAGGGGTTGATGCCTAGTTTGGTGAGTCTATCAATAATTCCTGAGTGAGGAATGGTATCAAAGGTCCTGGCCAGATCGAGGTAGGCTATATGAACTGCCTTGCCCTCATCCACCGCTCTGGTAACTGACTCAAAGAAGTCAGCCAGGTTGAGCAGACATGAGCTACCCTTTACAAAAACCAAACTGCGTGGGATCCAGAGTTTGGAGATTCCATATATCCTTGTTAATTAGGTCCATGATGATGCACGCCATAGCCTTACATATCACCAGACTCTTCAGGCTAATGGGGAGATCATTCCCATCTCCCCCTTTATGGAGAGGGATGACTGTAGCAGTGTGCCATTCTTTAGGGACAAAGGTGAGGCTGTGATTGAACAGGGCACACAGGTGTGGTGCCAGTTCACTTTGTAGTTCATGTAGAACATAGCCAGGGATATTGTCAGGTCCCATGGAAGCTGTATTCTTGGCCTTGGACAATGCAGCTTTAACATGTGCTGCAGTAATGCTGGGTGCCTGACATTCTTCCAGTATTGTGATTGGTCCTTTGGGGGGGGGGAGGGGTAAAGTTGGCACTTAATCTGTTGGCCAGTATGCTGGCAATATCTGTTGGCTCAGTATAGGAGGTACCATTGTGCAGTAACTCAGAGCAAATCTGGGTATTACCGTGGAGATTCTTGATATAACTGTAGAAGGCTTTGTGGCTGTTTTTAGTGTCTGCCGCAATTCTGCCTTCCTAGCTAGCTTTAGAGGTTTTGATGAGGGATCGCAACTTTTTGTTGAGACTAATAAGGGAGTTTTTCCAGTCTTGGTACTTCACCTTTTTCTGCAATAGTTTCTTCCTTCTGTTGTAGACTTTGTTAATGGCAAGGGACCACGAGATTGGCTTCCTTTTTTTTTTGGAGGAAAGCGCCTTGATTCTGTTGGGTATGGCTAGTTCCATGCATTTGTGTACGTGTTTGTACAGTGCATTGGTGTATGATTCAGTGGTCATGCACCTATTTTCCATTTGCATGGGTGCCGTGAAGTTAGCCACTTCTGTTTTTAGGAGCCCAAAGTCAGCTTTGGAGAAGTTTTTCATTGTGGTTATCTTTGCTGGTGGTGTGGGTGAGATTTGGGTTTCCATGGTAATTAGTTTGTGGTCGGATCTAACCAGGGAGGAATTGACTACAGGTATTGAGCAATGGTTGCCCATGTTAGTAATAACCAGATCAAGGATATTGCTTCCTCTAGTGGGGGTAAGAATGAGCTGGTCCAGCACATTGGAATTAATGAATTTCAGGAAGCATTGGGCAAGTATATTGGTACATGAGTAGTTTTCCCAGTTGATGGAGGGGTAGTTGAAGTCCCCCAGTATGAGAGTGTTGGGTTGGACCCTAATAGTTTCCAGGGTGCTTAGGAATGTGGAATGAGAGTCTTGGGACATGGTTGGGGACCTATAGCAGGCTGCAACCTGAATCTACATCTTACCCACTGTTAGTTGTACCTGAAGTATCTCTGATGCGTTATGCTGGGCTACTAGTCTGGAGATGTGCATATCCTTTATGAATATGGAGATACCACTGCCTTTGGAGCTTCGGTCAAGTTTCTGGGGCTGAAAGGTGTTTAAAGAGGTATAGCCTGGTAGCGCAGGGGTGTTTTCTGCTGCTTTAAACCAGGTCTCTGTTACAGCACAAATGTCGATGTTCTCCATTTTGAGAAGTGCTTTGAGCTAGTGCATCTTGAGATTTAGACTTCTAGCAATGAGCAGCATGACCCTCAGATTGCATTTATTTATAGCTGTTGTGGTGGTAATTTGGTCTTTGGAACACTGCCTAAAAAAGGCACTATAGGTGTGGCAAGAGCCTTAGCCAGTATCTGGAAACCTAGGGATGACAGATGCAGACCATCTCTAGCAAAGCATCGAGGTCTGTCAGTCATGTCATCCCAAGTAGACAGATACTGGATCCCCTTAGAATGACACCAGAAACTTAGCCAATTGTTGAAGTCAATCATTTTCTGCTTGTACTGTGGTATAATTCTGTATGACGGTAAGATGCTGCTCAGTGCTAGGGTCATACCTGCCTGGGCCACATAATCCTCCATGTCTCTTTTCATGTAGTCCAGGGAGGTACATCTCAGGTCATTCACACCCACATGGACAATGACAGAGTCATACTTGTACTTGTTGTGGAGTGACCTGAGTGCGTGTGTTATGTGTTTGATCCTGGCACCTGACAGACAGCTGACTGTTACTTTCTCCATATTCAACCTAGTGAGTGGGACGTTAGTGTGCCTCACTATCAAGTCACCTATGATTAGTGTATTGGGCAACCTGTTTTGCCTTAGGGGCTTAGGTTGTGAGGCACACTGTGTAGGTGAGTTATATGTCTTGTAATTTGTGCTGTGTTGTGGTGGTCAAGTGCATTTCTGATTTGGAGGTCTCTGCTGTTTGGGTAGATTTCTATTGAGAGCCTCCACGAAGGTGGATGTGTTGTTTGTGTTTTTTGTGACAGCTGTGATATTGGGTGTTCTGGAGGGCTATGTGTTCCATGTGGTGTGGTGCAGGTGTTGACCTTCTCCTCTTGACCAGCTATTCTGGTCGTGGCTGGAGAGTGCATGTCTTCCAGTTTGGATGTATATGTGCATGTCTCACAAGTCTGAGTGTTGGGAGGTAAGAGGAGAGGGTTGTCGGTGTACATGAGGCAGTTGCTACACTGCCTCAGAATACCCAAGTTCACCAGGTTAATATGAAAAAGTACAGGGAAATGACCTTTAGACATGCTAGGAGGGAATGGTCATTATTAATAAGTACTGGGGCTGTTTCCTTATAGGATGTTTAGTGATGTTAGCACTTATGTGTGCTAAATAATTGCTACAAGAAACCAGATAAAGTGCTAGGCGAATAAGCTAGTTAAATGCAAGAGAGAAGAAAACCAGGAAGATCTAGTGGAAAAGTTGAAGAGCAGACTTTCTGGCACCGGTAATAGTTTAACCTAGCTTAGTGACACTGCATGGCATGCAAACCCATGCAAACACCGGCTTTTAAAGCAGAAAGTTGAAAGGGAGCTAGAAACTACTCCTCTTGTGTCTATCTTTCTCACTATATATAATTTCCATGTTTGTCAGGGCTGGATTCATGAATGCCTACACAATCTGTATTCAAGAGCATCCCTACCACATTTTTTGTGCTGTCTATTCACTCAGAAAGATTACAGTGAGTGTAGTGAATATTTAAGGTTGCAAAATCAGTTGGAAAACTAAAATTAGGAAGAAGAAGGTGAGAGTTATGCTTGTGTTATCTAGTCACTCAGAATGGTGGATACTAAGTGTACACATAGCATAGGCGTTAATGAATCCAGCCTTATGTTTTTATATTGCTACATTTATCATTAGTAAATACTACACATTGGCCTGAAATTTCCATGGGAAATGGAGTGTGCCCAACTGGACACCGTCATCAACTAACCAAATAAATAAAACACATGTACCCTTCTGTGCTATAGTTCACCTCTCTGGCTATAAGATCTACTCACAGATTACTCATCAAACTCAGACCTTTCCAGTACTGTTTAAACTGTCTTGGTCATTTTATATGCCCTCTGTTCCTAGTGAGGATTTAAAAAAATTGGAGTCCTCTGCAGTTTGCTGTTGGAGTATATTTTATACCTGGTCCAGGTCAACAGACTAAATAAAATAAATGTAACCCTCTAAGTTAAAGGATGCTTCTTTAGCTGTCTGCTCACAGATCACTCATCACACACAGCACTGTTTACAATTTGTGAAGCTGTCTTGACCAGAGGACATGAGGTCAGGGTCCTAGTGAGTATTTCAAAACCCTAAGAGCTCCTGTTCTTCCAGTTATATCAGCCACCTTCCCACCCTAAGCTTTGTATGATGTTCCACAGTTAAAGTTACTTCTGGTTGCCCAATGTGCACTAGTTGCTAAGGCATAACCAGTAAGAAGATGGTGTGTCACATTCCTTCTTATCTATTTTTCTTAAATCTTTGGGGATTCCCATTATGTTCTTTATATAAACCATGGTTGTAGTAGCATTCCTATGCTGAACTCCAGGAGTTCTACATGCATATGGGTCAGAAACTGTTCCTTACATAAGGATGCGTGCATGCATCTCAGATAAAACAGGCAGTTCTTGAACCAGCATCTTAAGTTCTCCTTTTTGTAGATGACATGTGCATATCACACTGAAAAAGTTAACAGCTACTCAGTCCAGGGGCACCTTCAGAGTACTGGAGGTAAAATGTTTGAAGAGGTAAAAGCCTAATTCTGGAAATTAATTTTAAGTTTAGCTTTTATACTGGTTGCCTTTAAAGTGAGACTTCCAGGGAAACTGGCTGCCTCCCAGGGTAGGTTTCATTTAGGTCTAAAAAGCCTTTGTGACTCTGGGCAACTGATCCTGAATATATTCTGAATGCCTTTTTTTCCTTTCACTTAAGAGAGGCTTATCATTTGGTTACTTTTAGAGATTAACCATAAGAAATGCTTGTACATGTGGTGGTGGTGCTGCGGTAGCGTTGTCGCCTCACAGTTAGACGTTGCCCGTTCAATTCTCAGTTAGAGCATCTTCTGTGTGGTGACATGCGTGAATGGGCGTTCCTTTGTTGAAGGTTGTGCATTAGGCTCAGTAAGCCAGCATGGAAAAATCTACTGCCAATCATTAGCGGACCGGAGTTCCACTGTGGCGACCCCTAACCGGGAAAAGCCGAAAGACACAACAACAACATCATCTGTGGATATATTCCACCAGGCAACAACATTAACACCCTAGACAATATCCTTTACTGGTTATCCACTACCTATCCCCAAGAAACTATAGTCCTTGGTGACTTAAATACCGATTGGCACCCCTGCTTCTGTGAATCCCCCCTCACCCCTATAAACTTGTCTGGGTTTAAACAGACCATAACCTCTCCCACCAGAATAAACAAACCAACCAAAAGGGAAAGTATCCTAGACTGGATCCTAGTCAATAACCAACCCCAGCTGTACACAGCTGCGACTCTCCCTGATGACCTTAGCGATCATCTACTAACCTGTATCATAAAACGTAAGGCAGGAAACCCCAACCAAACCAAATTTAAAACACTTAGAAACAGGAAAAACTTTGACCCTGTTACTTTCCTAAATGAACTAAAAACAGTGGTCGCAACTAAAAAATCTGTCACTAGAAGAGGCTATAACTCACTAAACTCCCAGGTATCCTTGATTCCCATGCTCCAGCACGTACAATAAAAACTAGATCAAACCCAGCACCATGGCTCACAAAAGATACCAAATCAAAAATCAAAACCAGAAATAGAGCCTGGGTCAGCTGGAGATCAACTAAAGCCCCACTTGACCACTTAAAATATCGTCAACTCAGGAATGAAACAAAAAAATCCATTCTACTAGATAAAAAAAAGTTTCTACCAAAATCTCTTACAAAAACACAAAACAACCCTCAAAAATTCTGGGCAGGCTTAAATCAACTTCTTCACCCAGGTCATTCTACCACCCCAACCGCAGCCAACCACACCCATGGTCCCCCAGACACCATAGCCGATGCTTATAACAACTTCTTCACTGAAACAATCCAATCCCTAGCAAATCAACTAACCTCCACAAACTTAAACCCCACCTCTAATTTACCCACTAACAACCCACAGTTTAGCTTCCAACCCATATCCACTAATTTTATCAAAACACTTATAAAAAAAACTAAAACCCACCACCCTCTCTGCTGGCCTCCTCCCTGCAGAGTACTTACAAATAGCTGCAGATGCCATTGCATTTCCCATATCTATCCTGATCAACAGAACCTTATCCGAAAGCACTATCCCCTCCCTCTGGAAAATATCCCACATCATCCCACTCCATAAAGGTGGAAGTTCTACAGACTTATCCAACTATAGACCCATTGCCATTCTTCCCCCACTAGCCAAGATAATAGAGAAATATGTAGACAAGCAACTAATGCAATATCTTACACAGAATAACCTACTATCCAACTCCCAGCATGGTTTCAGACCACACCATAGCACCACCTCGGCCCTCCTTTCCTTTACTAATGCCAAAAACCAAAACAGGAACAAAAATAGGCTATCCTCTGCCCTCTTTCTTGACCTATCAAAAGCCTTTGATATAGTTAACCATGAACTTCTCATTCTCTCTCTAAAGTCAGTTCCCCTTAATAAGCATGCAATCCAGTGGTTCCAGTCCCACCTGACTGGTAGACACCAGGCAGTATTATGGCAGGGCAAGCTGTTCAGCCAGCTACCTCTCACACTTGGTGTCCCTCAAGGCTCCATAATAGGTCTACTACTCTTCTCTATTTTCATCAACAACCTTCACACTGCTATCCCTAAAGCTACCCTCATTCAATACGCAGATGATTCCAGTCTGATCTGCTCAGCCACCTCCCCATCCGAACTGCAAACCTTAACCCAGGATATGTTTAATAATATTGAAAACTAGCTCGCCAACTAATGCCTATTGCTGAACCCCAATAAAACCAAACTTCTACTTTTCACCCCAACTAGTAGATCTGCCACCCTCTCATTCTCTGCAACGTCTAATAATGGTACCACTATCTCCCCAGATACCCACACCAAGCTTCTAGGGGTTATCATAGATAATAATCTTAAATTTGACCTACAGGTCAACAAAACCATACAGACCATCAATAAAAAACTTGGATCACTCTATAGAAACAAGACTTTTTTAACTCCACTGGCTAGAACTACAATCGCCCGATCACAGCTACTCTCTACACTTATGTATGCCTCACCTGTACTCTCAAACCTCAACAAATCGGAACTGACTAAACTCTCCCATACTACAACCACATTGCCATATTCACCACTGGCTCCACCTATAGAACCCATCATTGCCAGAACCTGGAACAACTAGAGTGCCTAGAACTGCCCAGCTTAATTCAATTCAATCAACTCCTAATAGCGCACAAAATTTTATACCACCCTGAGGATACCCCCTCACTTACAGATATTATTAAGCTATATAGCAACTTGAGATCCCTATGATCAGCTAGCAAACTACTGGTCCAAAACCACAAAGCTAATAACTCTGCTGGTGAATCCCTATTTGCCAACTTTGTTGGCAAAACCTGGAATTCATTGTCAAACCATATAACCATTCAATCCTCCATAAGTTTCTTCAAAAAAAAAAAACCTCAAACCGCATCTCAAAGCAAATTGTCTTTGTCATGCACTAACCCTGATTAATGTTATAAACTGAAAGCATAAGCTGTAAATATCATAACATGTAATTACTTAACCAAGCTTTGTTTCCTAACCAAGCTATGTTTCCATTTCTTGATGTCTTTTTGCTTAAAATTGTGTCAGACCATTAGAAATTGTGAGTCCCTATGTGGGAACATTACTAAACCTCTGTACAAAATATGCTGTCCTACATTTTCTAGTGTTATCTAACATCATATGAAACCTATGTAATATTGTCTATCTGGAGCTTTTCTCCCTGGGCCTCCGTTGAAAATGGACATGTATACAGTTGGATTATCCCGGTAAACAAATGTAAAATAAATAAATAAATAAATACTTGCAGAATCAAGAAAGTCAAAGCAATTAAAAGGCATTGGAACATTATTCAACATGTTCAAGGGAATCTCTACCCCTTAAGAAGGTATGTAACTCACAGCAACATCACAAGGAAGTTGAAAAAGAGAGGACTGTCTACACAACTGCTAAAGAGAGGAAGTTTGCACATGTCCTTCAAGGATGCATCTGCAGTCCTTACAAATGGGTTGTCCTGTCGTCAGGCAGCCCTTCGGTTGGCCGGATTCCAAAGTCTGGGTCCGGCTTCGGCTGGTGTCGCACTTCACCCGACGTCATCGCTGCAGTTTTTCGGGTATAAAGGCATCAGCCGACACCATTTTCCTCAGTGTTTCTTGCCGCGTGGCGCCCGAAGCAGAAGCTGTTCGCAAGTGCCGGTCGGTCAGATCCAGAGATTACTACTACCGAATACTACTTCGAAGACTTCTAAAAAGCTAAGTACCCTGTTGGGGACTCTTTCTTGCCTCAGCCGATGTCAGAGAAAGTGAATAACTGTTTATCTTGTGGGAAACAAATACCTCATAAAGATTTCCACTCCTACTGTATACATTGTTTAGGCCCAGACCACGACGTAGCAGCTTGTCTAGCCTGTGCTTCTTTTAACCGACGGACGCTTAGACGCCGGTCGGAGTTCGCTGAACAGATTTTCGGCTCTGATTTTGCCTATATTATGCCGTTGGATCCTCCGACAACGCAAATTACCAAAAAACGCAAAGAAAAGGACCGACACTCGCGGTTTCGGCCGAAACTGCGATTGAGCAAACCGCGAGTGTCTCGGTTTCGGCCGAAACCGAGCAAGCGGTTCTTTCTTCAGCCAAAACCATGCCTTCTACCGAGGCCTCCTCTAACCTGGTAGAATCGGCTTCTGAAATCCAACCTTCTGTTGCGGTTTCTCAGGAATTATCAGACACTATTCCCCTGGATATTTCAACCCCTGCACGTGGAGCTGCTAGGCCTCCTGCAGCCATGTCTATTAAGGCCTTTGCCAGGGCTAAAGCAGCCACAGCTTCAAAAACGGTGCCTGCCAAACCCCCCTCACACAGGCCCAGCACCAGCTCCCATATGCTTTCTTTGGCTGAGGATCTAATTTCTTTAATTCGTGGATCCCAGCCTCATCCAGACAGGACCTCTCTCCCACCTCCAGAAAAGAGGCCTAGAGCAGAGCCCCCTGAGCCAGTATCCGCAGATGATTCCTCTGATGACTCAGAACATACAGACCCTCCTGAGGCTCCTTATTCCCCTTACGAAGACTCTGATGCTGAAGAGTCCATTCCTTCAGCCTCTCCACCTGAGGAATTTTCCTTTGGGGAAACCTTGCATGCTATGAGGGAACAATTTCAGTGGCAGGGCCAAGATTTCTCAGACTCCAGAAAAGGCTTAAAACCTTTCTACATTTGCCACAACATAGGCCTTTAGCTATACCTCCAGTTCTTTCTGTTGTAGATGATGCATTTAATGATGCTTGCACTGCTCCTGATTCATTACCTCCGGCTCCTGCTAAGCCCGATAGGTTCTACAGGGTCCCGGACACTCATCACCATTTATACAAGGCTCCTTTTGCAGATCCAGAGACTATCTCCCAGGGCCTTAAAGCTGTAGCAGCTACTTCTACTAAAAACCCCCTCCCCTCTGAAAGGGAATCCAGGTCCTTAGAGAGATGGGGTAAAAAAGTTTACACTTCTGCTACTTTGTCAGCTAGGGCTTTGAACTGCCAATTTCACATGATTCAATATCAAGAGTTTATGCTTGACCAGTTAACTAAAAAGCTGTCCTCTGAAGAATCTTTAGATAAAAAGTTTGTTCAGGAAATGGTACATAACATACAGCAGGTTAGTAACCATTCTTTAAAATGTGGCTATGATGCACTGGAGGCTTCCTTTAGATCAGCCATGACTGGCACAGTTATCAGGAGACATGCATGGTTGAAAGAACAGGCATTACCAGACCATGTCAAATCAAAGCTTTTGGATGCACCCATGGACAAGGTCAATTTATTTGGTTCCCCTGCACAGCAGGTACTAAAAAAGATGGAAGAGAAGGCGAAATCTGTACAAACAGTGAAAGATTTCTTACAGGTTCAACCTCCAAGGTTTAGCAGGAACTGGCCCTCCAAGAATTGGTCCTTTCCGGACTCCTCTAAGACACAGAGAGGCAGGAATAGGCGTTCTAGAGGCAGAAACCAATCCAGGGGTGCCTACAGGGACGCCAGTGGCAAGGCAACAACCAGCGAGGCACGGACGCAGCCACCACCACTACAACAACTCAATCACAGTGACTTGGCAGTGGCACCGCCTACCAGGGAACAACTAGAAGCACCCTTAGGCAGAAAGCTAACCTTATTTTCAAAGAACTGGCATTGCATCACAAGGGAAAAATGGATTTTGCAAACTATAGACCAAGGTTACAGGTTCCATTTCCATACTCTACCAGGAAAGAGAGGAATGCCAAACCTACCACCTACTCAAAGGGCAGAAGCTCTAAAGCAAATATCTCAGCTATTAAGAATGAGAGCTGTGGAAAAGGTACCATCTATGGAGCAAGGAAAGGGATTTTACTCCAGACTCTTCCTGGTACCAAGAAAAGAAAACAAATGGAGACCCATTCTAGACCTATCCGCTTTAAACACATTCCTCATTGTTCCAAAATTCAAAATGAATCCCCGTTGGGGACTCTTTCTTGCCTCAGCCGATGTCAGAGAAAGTGAATAACTGTTTATCTTGTGGGAAACAAATACCTCATAAAGATTTCCACTCCTACTGTATACATTGTTTAGGCCCAGACCACGATGTAGCAGCTTGTCTAGCCTGTGCTTCTTTTAACCGACGGACGCTTAGACGCCGGTCGGAGTTCGCTGAACAGATTTTCGGCTCTGATTTTGCCTATATTATGCCGTCAGATCCTCCGACAACGCAAATTACCAAAAAACGCAAAGAAAAGGACCGACACTCGCGGTTTCGGCCGAAACTGCGATTGAGCAAACCGCGAGTGTCTCGGTTTCGGCCGAAACCGAGCAAGCGGTTCTTTCTTCAGCCGAAACCATGCCTTCTACCGAGGCCTCCTCTAACCTGGTAGAATCGGCTTCTGAAATCCAACCTTCTGTTGCGGTTTCTCAGGAATTATCAGACACTATTCCCCTGGATATTTCAACCCCTGCACGTGGAGCTGCTAGGCCTCCTGCAGCCATGTCTATTAAGGCCTTTGCCAGGGCTAAAGCAGCCACAGCTTCAAAAACGGTGCCTGCCAAACCCCCCTCACACAGGCCCAGCACCAGCTCCCATATGCTTTCTTTGGCTGAGGATCTAATTTCTTTAATTCGTGGATCCCAGCTTCATCCAGACAGGACCTCTCTCCCACCTCCAGAAAAGAGGCCTAGAGCAGAGCCCCCTGAGCCAGTATCTGCAGATGATTCCTCTGATGACTCAGAACATACAGACCCTCCTGAGGCTCCTTATTCCCCTTACGAAGACTCTGATGCTGAAGAGTCCATTCCTTCAGCCTCTCCACCTGAGGAATTTTCCTTTGGGGAAACCTTGCATGCTATGAGGGAACAATTTCAGTGGCAGGGCCAAGATTTCTCAGACTCCAGAAAAAGGCTTAGAACCATTCTACATTTGCCACAACATAGGCCTTTAGCTATACCTCCAGTTCTTTCTGTTGTAGATGATGCATTTAATGATGCTTGCACTGCTCCTGATTCATTACCTCCGGCTCCTGCTAAGCCCGATAGGTTCTACAGGGTCCCGGACACTCATCACCATTTATACAAGGCTCCTTTTGCAGATCCAGAGACTATCTCCCAGGGCCTTAAAGCTGTAGCAGCTACTTCTACTAAAAACCCCCTCCCTCTGAAAGGGAATCCAGGTCCTTAGAGAGATGGGGTAAAAAAGTTTACACTTCTGCTACTTTGTCAGCTAGGGCTTTGAACTGCCAATTTCACATGATTCAATATCAAGAGTTTATGCTTGTCCAGTTAACTAAAAAGCTGTCCTCTGAAGAATCTTTAGATAAAAAATATGTTCAGGAAATGGTACATAACATACAGCAGGTTAGTAACCATTCTTTAAAATGTGGCTATGATGCACTGGAGGCTTCCTTTAGATCAGCCATGACTGGCACAGTTATCAGGAGACATGCATGGTTGAAAGAACAGGCATTACCAGACCATGTCAAATCAAAGCTTTTGGATGCACCCATGGACAAGGTCAATTTATTTGGTTCCCTGCACAGCAGGTACTAAAAAAGATGGAAGAGAAGGCGAAATCTGTACAAACAGTGAAAGATTTCTTACAGGTTCAACCTCCAAGGTTTAGCAGGAACTGGCCCTCCAAGAATTGGTTCTTTCCGGACTCCTCTAAGACACAGAGAGGCAGGAATAGGCGTTCTAGAGGCAGAAACCAATCCAGGGGTGCCTACAGGGACGCCAGTGGCAAGGCAACAACCAGCGAGGCACGGACGCAGCCACCACCACTACAACAACTCAATCACAGTGACTTGGCAGTGGCACCGCCTACCAGGGAACAACTAGAAGCACCCTTAGGCGGAAAGCTAACCTTATTTTCAAAGAACTGGCATTGCATCACAAGGGAAAAATGGATTTTGCAAACTATAGACCAAGGTTACAGGTTCCATTTCCATACTCTACCAGGAAAGAGAGGAATGCCAAACCTACCACCTACTCAAAGGGCAGAAGCTCTAAAGCAAATATCTCAATTATTAAGAATGAGAGCTGTGGAAACGGTACCATCTATGGAGCAAGGAAAGGGATTTTACTCCAGACTCTTCCTGGTACCAAGAAAAGAAAACAAATGGAGACCCATTCTAGACCTATCCACTTTAAACACATTCCTCATTGTTCCAAAATTCAAAATGCTGACCCTACAGCAGCTTCTTCCCATGCTGGGCAAGGAGTCTTGGCTGGTAACTCTAGATCTCAAGGAGGCATACCTGCACGTCCCCATATGACCAATTTGCAGAAGATACCTCAGATTTCTTGCAGGATCAGAGCATTATCAATTTTCAGCATTGCCCTTTGGCTTATCTACTGCACCCAGAGTGTTCACGAAATGCCTGGCATCAGTAATTGCTCATTGCAGACTTCAGGGGATCCAAATTTATCCCTACCTGGACGACTGCCTGATACAAGTGGACAACAAAAGCAAGCTAACAGAAAACTTACAAAGAGTCATTTACCTGCTGCAAGCCCTGGGATATACAGTCAATATAAACAAGTCAAGGCTGATTCCATCCCAAAGAATAACTTTTCTGGGTGCAGAGCTGGATACATCAAAACAAATGGCATTCCTAACTGCAGAAAAGAAAGAGCAACTACCTCTCTACTTCTTGGCATTAACAAAGCAGAACCATCTAACTGCAAGAAAAGTACTGCAAGCCCTAGGCTTCATGGCATCCTGCATAATTCTGGTCCCTCATGCCAGACTGCATATGAGTAAGCTACAGTGGTACCTAAAGAATTTGTGGTCCCAACACAAGCACAGCCTAGAAGCCAAAATATCAATAATCCCATGCCTGAAGCAAGAGTTCCTATGGTGGGCTCAGGCTTGTCAATCAAACACAGGATTGCCCTTCTGCAACAGTCAACCAAGCCAAATCATCACGACAGATGCCTCAGACCTCGGTTGGGGGGCACACATGCTGGGCAAGTGCATACAAGGCTTATGGACTCAAGACCAGCTACGCCTACACATAAATCTAAAGGAAATGCTGGCAGTAAAATTGGCAATCCAGTCATTCAGACCATTTCCAGTTATGTGGTACATCAACAAACAGGGAGGCACACATTCATATCCTCTATGCCGGCTGGCACTGGACCTATGGGATGTGGCTCTGAGCTACAACATTCAGTTACAAGCAATTTTTGTACCGGGAAAAGAAAACATTCTAGCAGACATATTAAGCAGAACTACCACAGATGCCCACGAATGGATGCTGCATCCGGACATCTTCAAAGCCATCACAAGAGAATGGGGATTACCACAAATAGACTTGTTTGCATCCCCACTCAATCATCAGCTAAAGAAATTCTGCACAAGGACGTACCACCCACTTGCTTGGAAGGTGGACTCCCTATCTTTCAGTTGGAAAAACCTGACAGCATACGCATTCCCACCACTTCCTTTGATGCACAAGGTGCTTCTGAAGATCAAAGAGGACCGTCCAAGGATCATTCTGATAGCTCCAGACTGGCCAAGACAACATTGGTACCCATTGCTGAGGAGCATGTCTCGGGAACAAATATGGACACTACCCCTGATCCCATTACTGCTAACACAGAACAGCTACAACATCTTGCATCCAAACCTGAAAACTCTGCAGTTAACTGCCTGGAACATTACATAACAGCAATTAACCCAAATTTATCCCAAAGGGTTAAAGACATAATCCTGGAGGCTCGTAGACCTTCAACAAGAAAGAATTATGCAGCAAAATGGAAAAGATATCTCATTTGGAGTACTGCAAAGGGAGAAGATGTGACACTGGTAAACATAGCCAACATCCTGGAGTACTTGGCAGAGCTCTTCCATACAGGCCTGTCCTATTCTTCCATCAAGATACATGCATCAGCTATTTCAGCAGAATACAGCTTGGATCCTCCTGTCTTCTCTCATCCTCTGCTCAGACAGTTTCTGAGAGGAATTAAAATGTAAAACCTCCCAGGAAACCACCATTGCCAGCATGGGACTTGAACTTTGTGCTAGAAAATTGACACTTCCCCTTTCGAACCAGCAGCAACAGCAGAATTACAATACTTATCCTGGAAGACTGCTTTCCTGCTGGCAATAACTTCAGCAAGAAGGGTCTCTGAACTACAGGCATTAATGGCAGTGCAACCCTTCCTGATCTTCCATCAAGATAGAGTGTCCATGAGAACAAATCCTACATTTATGCCTAAGGTGGTATCCAGAGTGTCATTAAATCAGGCTATCCACCTACCTACATTCTTCCCAAACCCACAGAACAGGGAGAAAGACTCTTGCATACCTTGGATGTACATAGACAATTACGCTACTACCTGGACAGGACCAAGTCCAATAGAAAAACTGACCAGCTTCTGGTAGCATATGCCACAGGAAAGGAAGGAAAGCCAATTTCAAAACAGACGATCTCCAAATGGATAGGAAATTGCATTAGATTTTGTTACTCCTACCATGGAAAGAAAACTCCAGAGAACATCAGGCCTCACTCCACAAGGGCTACAGCCACTACCACAGCTTTCTTACGAGGAGTGGCCACCAAGGACATTATAGAGGCTGCTACTTGGACCTCCGTGCATACATTTGCCAAGCATTACAATTTACCTTTATACTCTAGATCCCGAGCAGGTTTTGCCACTGCTGTTTTGCAAGGGATCCTAGCTACACCATAATCTCTACTCTTTTCCTCCTCCTTGTTTAGCTATGGTATTCTACCCATTTGTAAGGACTGCAGATGCATCCTTGAAGGACATAGTACAGTTTTGTACCTACCATAAATGTAGATGTCCGATAGGAATGCATCTGCAGTCAGGATTACCCACCCACCTTCCCCTCTGAGGTACTCCTAGGGTATTTGCCATCCTTCAGCTAGCTTGGGGGGGATCTATTATGGTGTATTTGTTTGTATATATGTACATACATGCTTATTTTATGTGTTTGCTCTCTACTATTTGGAAACATTGGCATTTATCCAAATTTAGCCATCCAAAAGGGCACCTGGCATCTGGGGCAAGAAACACTGAGGAAAATGGCGTCGGCTGATGCCTTTATACCAGAAAAACTGCAGCGATGACGTCGGTTGAAGTGCGACACCAGCCGAAGCCGGACCCAGACTTTGGAATCCGGCCGACCAAAGGGCTGCCTGACGACAGGACAACCCATTTGTAAGGACTGCAGATGCATTCCTATCGGACATCTACATTTATGGTAGGTACAAAACTGTACTTTCTTCTATTCCATATGCCAAAGAGCACTTGATATCTGAAAGTAAATGTGATGTAGGATATGCTACTTATGTGTGTGTGTGTGTGTGTGTGTGTGTGTGTGTGTGTGTGTGTGTGTGTGTGTGTGTGTGTGTGTGTGTGTGTGTGTGTGTGTGTGTGAATAATATAGGTCACACTGGAGTATTAGAAGAGAGAAGAGAAAGTGCATGTGAATAAATTTTGGATGTTACATGGGAGTGTCAAAACAGCATGTGTCTCTGTGTTTTAGCACTGTGTTAACTTAGAACTCTGCAGGTGTTAATGCAGCCTTTTCTTGCAGCAGTTGCAGGATAGTGCCTAATGTTTCACTTCTCTGCTTTTGATGTTTTCCTATCAAGCTCAGTTGGGTTAGAAGCAAGGCTTTTTGTACCCATAATTAAGATTTAACATTTGTATCTAAGTTAATCCCATTTTATATCTTAATAATGTTGCTGCTCAATCATGTAACATAACAATTGTAAGTAGCATTGTACCTTTAACAAGCTTTGTAATAAATTGTCACCAGTGTCTGATTTCCCTTCATTAAATAAAATGAGAATGACAGAAAATTACATCAACTTATTCTAATGAGGAACATTATTGTCACAGCTTCTTATAAACACAAAACAAAAGCACCAGTACAAGATGCTTCTTTAATAGCTAGTCTGCAGCCATGGTAAAATATTGTTTGGTGTCCCTAAAAATGCCACATTCTGTATACATATTTTGGGAGTATTCACTAATGTTAAAGTTATTTCTGGGCATAAAGTGCATAAACCAAAGACATACATTTTTGGCATCTTACAAAAACATGAAAGTTAATCCAAGCAGCTTTTATCAATAACAACCACCCCAGAAACTACTAGTTCATTCAAATAATTTGGACTCTGGCTAGACCATATCTTTAAATTGCAACTGCACATGTGCAAAAAACAAAAACAGATGCATCAAACCCTTTTTCTGGGCATGGACAATTTCTCACTTTTCATCCCCTGCAGAGAAAGGCATTCTCCTTGTAAAACTTAAGTATGCACTGCATGTAATCACCTCAACTTCAAATAAAAATCTTTTAACCTTAAAAACTACTTCTGCAATATGCTGGTTCATCTTCACTTGATCTGAGCACCAGCACTCAGTTTCTACAAAGGCCACCTGACTCTCCAGTCAGCAGAGGGGTCACGGTTTTCTTTTTCTTAGCTCCCTCCTCTACAAGCTTCTAAACTAAAACATTTCTCCTGTCTGACTAGTAGACTTATTATAAGAGAGAGAGAGAACCAAGGACATCAGGTCTCAACCTAATTGCACTCCTGCTCTGTATACCACCACATCAACTGAGATAATCAGCAACCATAGCTTCTCATTTCTAGGTCCCAGAGTATAGCAATCCATATCCCACATCATTAGACAGTCGTCAGATTTTCTGCATTTTAGGAACTTTCTTAAGCTCCTTCTGACAAAGAAGAGCTGAATGTCACTACTTTCCAAAACATGAAGCCAAAAAAAATTAACATTTTAGTCCAAACTGATTTAATATTTATTACTTATTTGCATTTGTTTACCGGGAAGGTCCACTGGGATGAGTTGAGACCATTTTCAGTGGAGACCCGGGGAGAAAAGATCCACAAGAAGAACAATTTACAATACAATAATAATATCAGCACAATCACACAAATTTTTGAACATTTAGATGTAAAATTAGACATAATGATAACAAATGACTTACAATGCAATGTAGGATTCCAAATGTAACAGATATGGATGTATACATAGGTAATATGTTTAGTTGCACATAGACTATTCCCATGTCGCCATGTCTCACTTTCTTTCCGTGTGAACCATCTCTCATAAAATCCCCAGCGCTCTATCTAGATCCCCCCATCTTAGCTCACACACACACTTCCTTACATTTTTCCAGTATTACCCACATGCCTTCTGCTCTCAGCTCCACTTGATTGAAGAAAGCACTGTCACAGGCCATTAATTTGTGAACAGGCTCTTCCTCACCCTTCTCAAATAGTGATCTCTTGTGAGAAAACCTGACTTTTTACAAATGTAAGTATATTGTTCACTGTTGGAAACTCTTATGAGTTTGTATTTTGTATGTTTTTAATTAGTTTATATTTGTGTGTTTCATTTTTTATTCCTTGGCTGAAATAGAGCCATTGGATCAGTGCTCTACCAGGTTAATAAATTTAAAGAAATAATAAAAACATAAATAAATATTTTTTACTTATTTACTCCTTTTCCATTTCAGTAATAAAAATCAAACATAGTACTTTCAAAATTTTGAATTAAGTTGTGATACAGTTGTTAAATTTTTGTTTTGGGTTAGACTAAGCATTCTGCATATTTAACTTTTTGAACATTGTTTACCTTTCTTTTTTAATAGTTTTCATACCTCAACTGGCAAATAACTACTTATTCTTATGCTGAATTTTCTTATACATGGAAACAACACAAAATAATGCAGTGGAAATGCCGAATTGCATGCATGAATTCAAGCATCTCATACGTCTCTTCAGTTTGCCACTGTAGGTTTTCTCAATCAAGCAAACCCAGGTCTTTTGGGAATAATAGTGGTGAGCATAGCTGGCCTTAGGCATAGGCCAACTAGGAGGATGTCTAGGGTGCCCCTCTAGCAGGGGCGTTTTTCCAGTATTTGTTTATTTTTTTGTAGTAAAGAAATGGCTTGTTTAAAATATGTTGAATGAATACAGGAAAAACAAAGAGTAAGTCAAACTGTGAGAAAAAGGAAGAAACAAGTAATCTGGATGGTGTAGGTAGACCAGGATGGGGGCACCAGTTGGTGGTGGAGGGGCACTGTGGAGCCCTTTGAATAGGGTACCAGCTGACCAAAGACCATCCCTGGTGGTGAGCACCACGTCCCTTGTGACATGGATACCAAAACAGTTTTGGTATATAGAAGATAGAATGTTATGACACTTAAATAGTCCTGTTTAGACTGCAAGTGTAGTTTACAAAGTAAATGTAAAAAATCCCCACCAGTTCAACTCCCTTACTGCAGTCCTTGCTCACACCCCCATAGCTGGAAACTCAGAAGGAGGGATGCAGTATCAGTGATTGAACTGATAATGTTGACAGGTTCCCCAACAAGGGGTACTCTTCCCACAAAGAAAACTGTCCTACATAAACTATAACTGTGATTTATGTACTAAAAATAATATCCTTACCCATCCAAGCACTATCACTTTCAATCACTTCAAGATTCTTTGATAGTGACACGGTGGAGTACCCCATCCCTAATCTCTCATTGTCAGTAGTCAGGAAAATCATAATGTCAGAATGCAAGTGTGCTTTATAAGGCTTCCTCTCCACTCACTGCAATGCCCCAACTTGCTAAATAACACATAACTGTTGACTGGCATTGGAGTGCCCAGTTCCCCCTTATCTCAGTCTTCCTGATAATGATACAAATTAGTGTCCATCCCGTTATCACTTGTTTCTTCCTGAAATAAAGACTACCAGCTTGATTAATGTGCAGCAGCTGTTTCTATATTTAAATATGCTCCCTGTTTGCATAACCCAATCCTAGACCCTTTCTTGATAGAATTGAGAAATGGCCTATATAGCTGTCTGAACTGGTCACCCTTTTCTTAAACTCTGCTTTGGAATGTGTCACCCTCTACCTTTCTGTCCATCCTCAACAGTCTGGCTTTATAGGATTAGAGGAGTTTACTAGGGTATCAACCCGGGGGGTCATTTCAAGCTTAACCATTTTATCCCAAATTAATGCCATAGATTCTCTAGTCAATACCCATGATTATATTTAATAATGACTGCCCATGTCCAGGAAGATTGTGGGCACTATCCCCAGTAAGAATTTACAGTGTCCCATCCATAGTTTCATAGGATCATAGGTAGGTATTAGGCTATTGTCCCTAGGGCCTATATAAGCCTAGCCAAACAGTACCCTGGCATTTGCCACCCAAGAAAATTATTTTCCTGTGCCCCTGTCAAGCAGAGCCACAGAAGTGATCCCTGGGGTGAAGTTCCTATCTCCCATCCAATCATTAAGATTCTTCTTGAAGAGTGCTAATGAGGAGCTTTGTTTGATATATATAGGTAGTTTGTTCCAGAGTATGGGAAGTCTCTGAGACAGGAATCTATCCCTCCAGCATGTTCTGTTTATTGTGGTGACAAGGTATAGGTCCCTATAGCATGTAGCTCGGAGGGATTGGGATTTTTTTACGTGGAGCATGTCCTACAGCTCTGGGTTTGACATAGCTTTGTATGTTAGGCAGAGATCGGCTCTGAATAGGCGATATGTGACAGACTAAAGCTGGAGTTTTTTGAGACGGTCTGTGTAGGGCATCTGTTTGAGGCCAGTAATCCTCTTTGTGAGGTATTTCTGTGGCCTTTCCAGTTGTTGTAGATGTCTTGTGAGGTACATACCAAAAGGGGCATTGTACTCTGTAATGGGTCTAATGAGTGATAAGTAGAGGGGAACAATGACCTTTTTTTTCCTGGATGAGAAACCTTTTGTGATGAGGTGTGCCACGTAGAAGGATTTCCTGACTACTGTGGCGATGTGATTATCAAAGGACAGACTACGGTCCACCTGTGTCCCAAGGTCTCACACTTTCAGTATTAAGTAGACTACCGCCTATGTGGTAGTTCATGGGTACAGAGTTTTTACCAAAAGGGATGACAATGCACTTTTTGGCATTGAGCTTGAGGCCATGGCTTTGACACCAGGCATCTGTCTCAGTGAGGCCCTTTTGTAGGATGTCGACATCGTTAGGAGATTTGATTGTGGCTCCTAGTTTGCAGTCATCTGCAAACTTTGTTAGCCAAAGACCTTCTGTGTTAGCCTGTACTTCAGAGAAGTAGATACCAAACAGGAGAGGACCTAAGACTGAACCCTGTGGTACTCTACTTGTCACTGGTCTGAAGTTGGAGTCTGCTACTTTCACAGTGTGGGTTCGGTCAGTGAGCTAGTTGGCAGCCCATCTTGTGACAGAGGGATTTATACCAAGTTTACTGAGTTTGTCTATAATTAAAGAGTGGGGGGGGTGGTGTCGAAAGCCTTGTCGAGATCTAGATAGGCTGTGTGTACCACCTTACCCTCATCAACAGCTTTGGTGACCGCTTCAAAGAAGTTTATCAGGTTTAGGAGACATGATCTGCCTTTTACAAACCCGAACTGGGTAGGGTCCAGAGTTTGGAGATTACCAATGTCATTGTTTATAAGTTCCATGATGATACGCTCCATAGCCTTGCAGACCAGGCTAGTTAGGCTAATGGTGCGGTAGTTCCTGGGGTCGGTGGTGGCTCCCCCTTTATGGAGTGGGATTACTGTTGCTGTGCTCCATTCAGTGGGCACAAAGCCTGAGGTGAGGCTATGATTGAACATGGTACTTAGGTGAGGTGCCAGTTCGTTCTGTAGTTCATGCAGAACGCAGCCTGGGATGTTGTCAGGTCCCATGGATGCTGTGTTCTTGGCTTTGGAGAGTGTGTTTTTTACCTGTGCAGCCGTGATTACAGGTACTTTGCATTCTTCCGGTATAGAGATGGGCCCTTTAGGGGATGAGAGAGGGGTAAAGTTAGCACTGAACCTATCTGCCAGGATGTTGGCAATATCAATTGGTTCTGTATATTTAGTGCCATTATGCTGTAACTCAGAGCAGGTCAGAGTTGCCATTGAGGTTCTTGACATCACTGTAGAATGCTTTGTGGTTGTCTTTAGAATCAGTGGTGATTTTGTTTTTATAACTAGCTTTGGAGGATTTTATGAGGGATCTCAGCTTCTTACTGAGGCTGACCATGGAGTTCCTCCAATCATGGCGTTTTACTCTTTTTTACAACAGTTTCTTTCTTCAGTTGTAGAGTTTGTTTATAGCAGGGGACCACCAGATTGGCTTCCTTTTTTTGGAGGATAGCATCTTGGTTCTGTTAGGGACTGCATGATCCATGCACTCGTGTAAGTGCTTATAAAGTGCAATTGTATAGGATTCAGCAGTCGTAGCTCTATTGTCTGTCAGCATGGGTGTCGTGAAGTTTGCCACTTCTGTCTTAAGAAGCGTGAAGTTGACTTTGGAGAAATTTTTTACGGTGGTTTCCTTAATGGTGGGGGGGGGGGTTGGGATGTGGATGTCTAGGGTGATTTGCTTGTGGTTGGAACTGACCAACGAGAAATTGACCTCTGGTGTGGAAGACTGGTTGCCCATGTTGGTAATGACCAGGTCTAGGATATTGCTGCCCCTGGTGGGGGTGTGGATAAGTTGATCCAAGGCATTGGAATTTATGAATTCCAGAAAACATTGAGCACAAGAGTTGGTACATGAGTATCCATTCATCCAGGTTCTTTTTGAGCAGTGTCATAGAGGTGCTCTCTTTCACATGAATTGTTAGCCTAGTCCAAAGATGTGACAATCACTGGGAGACAAAATCTGTCCCTCCAGCATGTCCTGTTCAAGTTGCAGGCCATACTTAAGTCTCTGGAATGGATAGCTCTAGTCCCGTTTGATTTTGCATCAGACATTCCCAAGTCAAAACCAGGCCTTTATCCTAAATCCCATTAGAGATTAAAGTGACAGTGTCCCACAGAGAGAAATTAAGGCATCCTTATAACAAATACAGTGGTACACCCTTCTTAAAAATGCAGATTACTAGAGCAGATCTGTAAAAGAAAGGGGGGGGGGGCATCGAGCCTACTCTGGTATATCTAAGCAACCAATACCTTTTCGCTTCCTCAGCTATGTTGAATTAGCTAAGCATTTCAATCTCCATTTGTCTTTTTTATCTCTAAATGTATACTTTCTACTTTCACTGTAGCTGTTCAGTCCAATCTACTTTCACTCTTCAGAATGTTTTAGTTTGCCTTATAAATATTTTGAAGTTTCTTATACCATGCTCACCAGCTGCTGTTTTCTTACCACCTAGTTTTAAATGTACTTGCTTTTTTTAAAAGGTCTTTATCCATCACATTTCTGACAAACCAATGTACACATGAAACCTGATCTCATGCTTTAGAAGTCACAGTAAAGATCCCTTTATATAAGAATGTTTTTCATTTGCAGTTAATGACTTTTGGACTGTAGCCCTTCAGTATATTTTTTAATGTAAAAATGTGTAGACTTCCAGGTTTATCAAGATTAATGCACAGCCTAATGGCTTTTACCATGGATTCCTTTAAGCTCATAGTATCAATGCAACTTCCTTTGATATTAATGAAAGTATACACAATAAATGTAACCAGGGCAGTAATGCTAATACTGTGATCTCTGATTTGCCTAAGGCATTTGATATCAGTTATCATCATGCCCCCCCAAGTAAAGTCCCTGCCATTGAATTATCTGCTGTTATTAATCAAAGAGGGTATGGGATAGCTGTAAAATGATAATGGGGAAGATAGGAGTGGAGGAAGGTAGAATGTTAATGCACTTGAAAGGTCACGTAAGGCTTATTTTCTCCTTCTGCTAGTAAGCAAATACAATGCAAAGGTTTGTCAGCAATACCAAAAGGAGATGTCGGGCTGTCAGAATGGAAATTGCCACCTTCTCCATATACTAGTCCCTTTAGGGGTTTTGCATGGCTGTGTGCTTGGCCCAGTTCTATTTTTACATCTTTGTGAATGACATGTGGAAACACTCTGATGCTCGTAGGTTACCTCAGTGCACTAACTGCTCAACACAAATCCTTCCAGCTTCTTCTGTCTCAGTTGTACAGTGTCAGGCTGTGCAGAGACTGTCTACAGGATTGAGTGTCTGAATGCATGCTGTTTGGGAATATGCCAGGCTCGTCTCCACCATTTTCTGACTTGCTTATTACCTCCATGGATTAGTAGCTAACTGAAGATCTACAGAGCATTTTTATTTATTTGTGCATTTGATAACTGGGTATGTACACTGGTCTGAGGACCCTTTTCTAACACATTTTAGACCTTAAAGGTAATCATAAGAATAACATACAAAATGAGCTGAGACATTCAGGTATAAAAACAACATAATAAATGAAGGAATTCATATAGTCATAGATTGTTACTAGGCTAACAACATGGGAGGGGGGAATTTTCTAAGCCTAGGCAAGTTTTCCAAAAAGAAAAATAATGTCTGGTATCTGAATAGGACACTGAGAGCCAAGCATTTATAAGCTACCTCTTTCCATAAGGGACAGGGGTGCCAGGCCAGGTATAAATTTCCTATTCCCACGAACTCAGCTTCACATAGATAGGAACCCTGTTCCATAGGAGGGGCAGTTTCTTGGACAGATATCTGTCTCTTCAGCGTGTTCTGTTTAAATCCCTAGACCTTGTATTTCTGGTATACTTTGATTTAAAAATATGCAGGAGATTCATAAGTGCAGGGTTTGCGGATGCCTCAGGAGCCTGGCTTAGATCACCCCTCAGCCATCTATAGGAGACTGAATAGAGGGAAAGGGCTTTAAGGCAAATCATATTCACATATAAAAGCTTACCTTTACAAAATCAGCTCCCTCTGTCTGGGGATTGGACAATAATTTTGCAATAGGATGGGTCAATGAAGTCTCAGATGGAGGAGTAGCAGATAGAGTAGGATGCACCTGAATAGAAAATGAACAATGCAGTGTTCTGGAACCTTCTGTAGAAGGCTCACATGAAAGTCCAGCTAGAATTGCAATACAAGGGAAAGATAAGGAAACATAGATCAATAAAGATGCTTTCAGTCCAGAATAAAATGATCTCAGGGAAGAGCTGCATGATTAAATACAGACTGACAAACATAATGAAGCAAATAAATTACAGAAAGTGTGATCCAAACTGTTAGAAGGTTGATAAAGTAGAAGAACTCAGTAATCAGGGATGTTAAAAGAAAATCATGTGATCTAACAGAAATAAATAGGATATACTACTTTGCAGCTAATAACATAGAATGTGTTATTGCAGAAATGTAGAGTACTAAATGAAATGAAGAGAACAACTAGCACGCCACCACTGAAGCATCAAAGAAAAAACATGAAACAACTTGGACAAGATGTATCATTGCTAGAAGAATACAGAAAAGGAAACAGAGAATCCAAAATGTTTAGAAAGATAAATCTGGTAAACGCCACACAATATTAAAGCAGAGCAGGCATTATCATACTCTTCTTCCAATAATAAAGTAAAACTATCAGCACAAGAAGAAAAACTTAGAAGGTGCATAGATAAGTGAAAAGGAAAAGTCTAAAACAGCATTTCACTGATGATCCAAAAATGAACAGGGAGTAAAAGCAAAACCATAGAAACATCACCAGAAAAGAAATGAGTACATTTTGGAGAAGCATTTATAAATATACTGTTGAGCATACCAATGATGCCAAATGGATAGAAGAGTTTAAAGAAACAGTAAGATGCTCTAATATACAGAATATGAAACAGGAGGAAGTAACATTCAGAGAAATTGGGGCAAAAATTAAGAAAAGCCCTGAATTGTAAAACTCCAGGACTAGATGCAGTACTCATTTTCTGTCTAAAGTTGTTAACAACTTTACATAAATATACTAACCCCTATGTCACTCAATAAAAATACCTTGGCCTAATACTGGACTCAACTCTCTCCTTTGCTATACGTACACAGGTGAGATAACAAATAAAGCCCTACTTATACTGAAACTCTGTTATAAAATTAGAAATTGCCTCTCTCCAAGAAAATCCATTTAGCCATTGACAAGAATGTCTTGCTACCTATATTAGAATATGGGATCCCTTTACTTGTTCTTCATTTTATACGTAATAACCATGTGATACAAATGGCAGAGAACAAGATCTGTAGATATACCTTCTATTTGACCCCTATTTCACCACAGCAAGTTACTTGAAAACATTATCTGGCTTTCAATGACCAGCAGGGACACTTTTCTACTAAGCTCTTTCATTTTTCAAAGTGCTAAAACAGGGATACAGGCCTCCTCTGAAACAGAAATTACCCATACAGGACAACTCATATAACCTCCAAACCTCACAAGATAATTACTTTCCCTTGCTAGCCATGATTCAAAATGGAATTAGCAGAAAGAGCTTTCTGAAGTCTGTGACCAGCAATCTGGAGCTACCTGCCTGCTGAAATCAAAACCAAAAAAACTATTAAAGTCTTTAAAAACCTCTTTTAAAGAACACTTCATTTCAGAATTAACCTGCTCCTGCTACCATGTCAGTGGTTAACAGCCAGTGTCATTGTTCTACACTTTATATCTATATTCTGCCAAATGTATGATACATTTTATAGCTTTTGTTAAATTTTCTGCTTTACTCTATGCTTTATACTAACAAGCACTGTAACTTTTTCTGCCATATGTTAAGATTGTTGATAATTTGTTGTATGCACTGCTCTATGAACCCAGATCGTTACTGAAAAGGGTCAACAAACCACTTCACCTACATGATAAATAAATAGCAATAAATAAAATAAGTTCAGCCCTGAGTAAAAATTACTTGTATGTGCAGCCCAAACAGACACCAAGCTGGTTAACAACAGGAAAAACATTCTCCTCCTTAACAGTAAACCTGCAGTCCATCCTAAGAATTATATATTGATAACTTGCCTTCCAACAATACATAAATTATACAGTAGAATTGATGCTGAGATAGTTTATAGCTATCTAGAAAAAAATTGAACTAAGGCAATTGAACAAAACACTAGTAAATGAAAGTCATATGGAACAAAGGATCATCTGTTCTTAAACAAAGCCATAATAGAGAGCTGTAAATGAGAAATAATCTAAATGTGGCATGGATAGATTGCAAAAAAAGCATTCAACAATATCCTACATTCATGGATTATGGAATGCTTACAGATTTATAAAATACACCCTACACTGATCAGTTGCATAGCAGTTAACAATAAAACAATGGCAAGCTACTTCGCAGCTGTGCCATAATAAAGGGAAAATTGTTATCCCAGGAATAAAAATTCAAAGGGGGATATTCCAGGGTGATATTTTGTCACTGCTGCTGTTTTATCTTTCCCTTAAACCGCTAATGCTGTATGCCTACTAGATTAGGCTATGGTTACAGTTTAACCCCCAGAAACTCTCCTAGTTTAAAGATATCTCACCTACTTTTTGTAGATTATTTAAAGTTATATATAGTTCATCAGACGAGGACCTGAAAGCATAACTGCAAATGGGTAAAACTTTCTCAGATGAAATAAGAGTGAAATTTGGTCTTAATAAATGTGAAAAAAGGAAATGTAAACCTGGGACAGAAATGTGATATAAAGGAAATTGAGTAGGAGGTAGTGTATAAATTACAAGGGGGATACATGAAGGGTGGTCAGCAAAAAAATTTGGTACAAACTGGAAGAAATCCTGGAAAGGAATACTTTAGAAGACTAATGCTAATACTGAAAACTGCCTTGATATCTAGAAATAAAGGCTGAGCTATAAATCAATTTGCACTTCCTGTTCTAATTTACAGCATTGGTGTGACAAACTGGCTAAAAAAGCATTGAATCAGCTGGACAAGAAAACAAGAAAAATGCTTTATGCTTATCAAATGATAAATAAAAAAGCAGTGCATACTATGATTACATATCCCTTGCTCTGTAGGAGATATGGGTCTCCTTGACATCGCCTGCATGAATAGATCTGCAATGATGGGACTGCATAGACATTTGCTAAACTCATCAGATCCAAACACAGTGAAAGTTGTAACCTATCAAAATAAAAAGTCTAAGGCCACATGTTTGCTTAGTTTAGTAGAAGCACTTAAGAAGAAAGTGGGAATGTAAACTAAACCAGAAGGAGACAAAAAGCAGACAGCAACTGAAAGCGCTGAACAAAAAAAAGCGAATAAAACAAAAAGGACCAGAAGAAAATTAAATAAAAGTAGAAAGCCCATAAATATAGTAGCAAGTAAAGAAAACTGCTGGAACAATGTCATGTCAATCAGAATCTGATGCAGGAATGGTTAAGGAGAGGTGAATTTAATCAAAAGATGAAAGATTAATATTACAGGCCTATGTGCACGTTG
Source organism: Protopterus annectens (assembly GCF_019279795.1). Taxonomy (NCBI): domain Eukaryota; kingdom Metazoa; phylum Chordata; order Ceratodontiformes; family Protopteridae; genus Protopterus; species Protopterus annectens. The sequence goes on along the minus strand of NC_056741.1, from coordinate 852,673,565 downwards.
GTTTACAAAGTCCATTGAAAAAAAGTGGGAGCAACTAACAAATGCAGGTTCTGTAAAACAGAACTGGAAATAGTTACACATCTAGTTGCTGGTGGTGATATATTCATGCTGAGATTTGTTACCAACAGTTAAAAAAAAATAGATGTGAGAAAACCAGGTATAGTGGTCCAAGAGAAAAAGTCAAACGTAGCATTAATCATTGAACTTGTTATACCAGGCGATTATAGTGTTATACCCAATGATTATAGTGTTATACCCAGTGATTATAGTGTGTTAGGCAAGGAAAGACACAGAGTGATAAAATACCAAGATTTGCAAGCAGAAATGAGAACACTGTGGGAGAAAGATACCTAGGCACTTCTGTTCATAGTAGAAGCAACAGCACTAATAAAAAAAAATCAGTTATATTTAAATATGCTGCCAATATATGTCACTTCTGGATATATTGCAGGTGCTGAGAAGAGCAGTCTTAGCTGATCTCAAAGACTGAACAATACTAATTTCATGAACTGTAATTGGACACTGACTTTGGAATGGGGTTCATTCCTGGCACAATATTAGAAACCCAAAACATTTGAAAAAAATATAAAAAAAGAAGTGAACTATGAGATTAAGATTAGTGATAAAAGCAGTTGTTTATAACATGCATTATTCAATACATTCAATAAGCAGGTTTTAGTTAGAATCAATGGCATGTGGGTAGGTTACATGAGAGAGAATGCCAACGAGAGGGTAACAGCTATGAGTAAGAATGGAAAAAGAGAAGCCAGTAGGAGGAGGTATGCAGTGGTAAAATGATGGGTAAAGTAAATGGAAATACAAAATTAACTAGTTATTGAAGAACATCAGAGGAGTACTTGTAAGAACCTCCTGCAATATGAGGGCATTATTGGGTTATCTTGGATGATAGGCTTGGCTTCTTAATACAGAATTATACAGAATACAGTTATACCAGAATACCTATCATCTGCATTTTTCTCCAGCCCAGCTTCCTACCGGATTCCCATTTGTTAACTAACCTTCTCACAACCAGCACATAAACTTGAGCTTCCCTTCTACAGGACTGCATGCTTTTCTGCTGGCCTATCTCTCTGTAATAAGCACTATTTAGCATGAAGCAGGCATAACTGGCTAGAATCACTTATGTGTCTGCAGTTCACTAACATAACAATGACTCACAGCTTTTATAATCCAGTAATAATAGTGGCGTTATCTAAGATACTGACCTGGTGCACTCTTCAACACAATTGTGTGTGTGTGTATGTGTGGTTTCACTTCATAATCTCGAATTACTGAAATCCCGAATTTCAGTAATCCGAGACTATAAAGTCGAACCATTCACAATACCAAAATCCACAATTCCAAATCACACAATCACGAACATACATACACCATACATCACATAACACACACACCATTTCACCCACAGCAAACAAACCACACAACCCTACCCTACATATAAGCAGGGGGCCTGTGCCCCTCTGCACCCCCACACCCCCCTACTTATGTATACCAACTCCAAGGTCACACACAAATACACATCACACATACACAAACACCAACAGATCCAACACTCACACTCACATTTACACCTCCCTACCCTTACCCACACATACAATGTACAAAAACACACACAAACACTCACTACCTGCAATCTCAGGCACCATAACACTACAAATGACGTACCAGAAATGCATAAGCACGGATTTCAGATATTCAAATTCGCTCTTACGCACTTTCGGCATTCTGGTTTTCGGCTTCATGGTCTCGGGTTACTGAAATTCGAGATTTCAGTAATTCGAGATTATGAAGTGTAACCGTGTGTGTGTGTGTGTGTGTGTGTGTGTGTGTGTGTGTGTGTGTGTGTGTGTGTGTGGACACCCGTATGTGCATGCATGTGTGTATGCATATGTGCATATGTGTGTGTCTGTGTTTATTTACCCAGTGGTACCATCAGTTAGCAGTAGTAAGCACAACTCATTTACATTTCTATGTACAATACCTATGATGAACTGGCATCCCATTCAGCACTGGTTCTCTGCCTTATGTCCATTATTTTCTGTGATAGGGTTTGACTCCTCCTTCACTCTGAATAGGATAAACTGAATAGCAGAAAGTAAATGAATGAATGCCTGCATAATTCCATAATAACTTACAAATAAAGGGTGTTTCAAAAATAAAATAAAACTGCATTGATGTCTATTGAATTATGTGCTACTGCAATATTACTATGAGTTTACGTTGCCTTGCTATCTTTTTCGGTTAACTGGCTCTAATAACAGATACTTTGAAGTGATGCAGTAAGTATACATTTGACAAGTTTGCTTGGAAGGATCAGAGAGTTTTCATATGAGGGTAGCAGCAGATGTACCAGTTTTCAATGCTGCATGCTGTTCACTGATGCTCTGGTGTAATGCCATACTAGTGGATTTTTCTTATGATTTACACTTTAGTTCATCCCCTACCCATGGTGGTGTGTGCCACCATGTAATACTGTTTACTGTATGAAGTTAACACAACAGTACTACTACCTTTCTTATAATTTTGTTTTCTTTAAACCATTAGCTACTTTTGAGACATGGCTTTTCCCAAATATCCCACAAAGTTTAAAAAGAGAAGGATTCAAGACTAATAAACAACAAAAATATTTCAGCAGTGGCTCATGGTATGTATATCTTATAAAACTGCCAAAAGTATAGTTTTACAGGTCTGATGTGAATGTCACTAGGTTTTGGAGCTCCACAGTAAATGCAACAACTTTCTTTTCTTTTTCACTCCTCTTTTCCACCATGCATGAGTATAAGATATCTCCAAAACAAGCAATATACAAGTTGCAAACCTAGGTTTTGTGTTGTCATATTGTATGACTTAATAAGAAATAAAAACGGACACAGAAACACAGCTAAATGTAACAATGTATAGCCACGCAGGAATTATATACACAGAGGAATCATATAGTAAAATAAAGTAAAATAAAACTTTTATTGAAACAGGTATTTTTGCATTACAGAAACGCTTCATTAGACCACATAATTGCAATAAAATAATGCGTCTTAAATATAATCATCCCATCCATTGAAACATTTATTAACCAATAAAACATAAAAGCATTATGGTTACTAAGTTACTCATGAACAAATGAACAGTATCCCCCAATAAGATACATCAGCCAAAAGTTGGCATACAACAATGTAACTAATACGATAGACACATCTTAAAGGGATATACCCCAATAGTCACCACATTCAATGTATAACTCAATTCCTATATAAACATCTAAAAACCTATTAATATAACATGTAGCCTGATGCAAAACAAATCATATAAACCAAGCACCTAAAAATCAATAATAAGCTGAAAATTAGTGCAATCATAAGTCCAGCAAAATAACCATGCCCTAAGATAGCCTGCACAATAAAATCCAACTAAATCTTTTATCCTAAAAAAGAAAAACAG